>NC_138373.1:140430513-140447210 GCF_054177405.1 Leptonychotes weddellii | reverse complement strand
TTTTTTAAAAAGATAGTATAATGAGCACATGACATGGGTTCTTATCAAATCACAAAGATCTGGTTTTAGATAAATATATTTAAGATTATTTTGAAAAACAGCTAATAATTGCCTAAAAGGGAACATAACAAATATGAGGTATGGGGAAATGGTCCAGGTTTATTTTGAATGTGATATTCTATTTTTAATTATCTATATGGCAACTTCAGAGAACAAATATATTGCTAGTAAGTAGCAAACTACTTAGCTTAGAGAATTTGACATATTATTTTTTGTAATGTTACCCTGTTCCAGAGGATTATAATTAATAGTAGAAACAAAACCCAGTTGCAAATTAATGGCCTACAGCACATCAGTGGGCTAGGAGACTAAAACAGAGCTGAAGGTCTCCTTTACATTGATACAAAGATGAATACTATTTACTGGATACTCAAATCAAGAAGAAATACAAAATACTTTGAAATTATGTAATATATAATCTAAGTCCTTCATCTAAGACAACAGCTTGTCAAAATCCTAATCTTTATGAACTGAAAGATTTGTTTGGTTAATAATGCTTCCTTTCACGTGTGCTATGTGCTTTCCAGAAGGAATTCTGAAATCTATTATTAGCTTTACATAGTCAACTCTTGCTTATCAGAGTTAATAAAAAGAACACAGACTCTGTGCCAATACAAAGAACATAGACATACAATAGGCCTGTTTCAGATCTGAAAGGGTAGATAATATAAAAATTACATCTTTGGCTCTGGAAGAAATGTTGATTCTTTGCAGCATATTTGCTTTCCACTATATTAGTTTTTCGAAGTCAGAAGAACTATGCTATGGAAAACCCATATACATACACAAATAAGAGTTCCCTCTAGATCCTGTGAACTGCTTGCCAGAGGTTAGAATTCTGTCAGAGGTATTCATTCTGCACATTGGATTCTGATCATCACTAATATGTTGAAAGTTCTAATTCTCAAGCCTCCAGGTCCTAATAAAATATTCTCAACCTCACACGTGGCTAATGAAGAAACTAGGACAAGCAGAGGTGAGGGAAAAATCAGTAAGGGAAAAAAGAGTCATGCTATGCCTGGTTTTGACCTTGTGAAAGGAGAGGGATCACTAAAGTTATTACTGTTATTTTTAAAATGAAGCCTTGGACATTGGTCTACTAAAATAAAAAGAGGAAGGAAATTATAAATTAGTGCACATTGTCAGATACATTGCTTTCTAGAGTGATATTAATGATTTTGGCAATGCTGGGTCAACTACTTTATAATTATATAAGAAAACTGAATAGTCTCTCAATGTAAATAACTGCTATCTTTTCATCTGTGAAATCAGATCAATTATGTAACAAAAATTTACATTAAAAATGACATTTCTCTCTGAGGCATTTTATAAAATAACCAATGAAAGGTGGGCTCCATGGCTCAGAAGAAAGCAATGTAGTTTAAAGAAAAGCTGGTCTAGTCTTATTATGTAGATAGAAATAAGGTACATAGTAGATAGTAGAACTCCAACAAAGCAAATATTCAGTTGTTAAATCATTTACCATTTATTGAGCATCTATTGTAAGTCAGTACTATGCTAGGCACTGGAGATACATACTTCTTATTTGAGACATGATCCCTGCATTTAGGGAGCCCACAGACATCTAAACAAATACTTCTGTATAAAATATCTAATAGCAGAGATGTGTGAAGAGCTTAGGGGGGCACATGGATGAAAGACCTGTTGGAAAGAATCATCAGAGAAAGCTTCATAAAGGAAGTCACCCTTAGCCAAATTCCTCACAAGAGTTCAAGTATACCAGGCAAATTAGATGGGGAGGATGCCAAGGTAACAGAAGAGTATTCTATGAATCAAAGACCATGAGCTTTAAGAACAATGTACTTAGGAGTGCATGGTATATTTGGGTAGAGGTAAATAAATAGAAAATTAGAGCCAGGTTATCAAGGATTTTGTTGGACATGCTAAGGCATTTGGATATTCTTTTACAGTGACAAGATAGAAGATGTTCTTAAGCAACGAAGTGGCATGATCAGATATATGCTTTAAAAATTAACTCTGTTAACTTTAAGAAAAAGCTAGATATGGGAGAAAATATCAAAAAATTTAAGAACTTCAGGTTCATATGATCCCTAATATAGTCTCCTACCCTCTGGTTTATGTCGTAAGATTTCACTTTTAGAGCTTTAGCTTTACAACTTAGTTAATACCTATTAAAATAAAAACTATTATTTTTGGGGAAAATGGTATTGCAGATAATGCATAAGTGCATTAACTGAGCTGGGCTTGGGGATATGGGGTAAAAGAGATAATTTTCAAAAGAGAAAATTTTCACTCTCAACCATGTCTATAATCTTAATGAGAGCAAGGGATGAGTGCTGATCAGGGAAGTTCCTTCGGGGCCAGAGAAGATGGAGACAGTCTCCTTTTCTCCCAAACCATGGAAACACTGGACATTGTATTCATTTTCTGCCTCTGTATAACAAATCACAAAAAACAGTGTCTTTCAACAACATGTATCTGTTATCTCACAGTTTACATGAGTCAGGAGTCTGAGCATGTCCTAATCGGTCCTCTGAGAAGGGTCTCAGCAGGCTGCAATCCAGTTGTTGGCGAGGGCTGCATACATACTCAAAGTGGGGGGGGGCAGGAATCATGGGGTCATCTTAGAATTCTGCCTAATAACAGATGTCATGAGTCAAGTAGAAAAGTTGAAATGTCTAGAGCCTAGAGCCCAGTAGACAGGGAACAACTGGTCCAGCAAGTAGGTAGGAAGTTACCTGGGAGAATATATGGAACAAGTTCCATCATGGGCTTTCTCACTTAGGTCATGATGCATAAAAGAGAAGCCTGCATTTAAAGGGCTAGGGTCCAAGTAGAACCCACACAGGGCACCATCTCAAAATAGACAAGGTGTAGAGAAAAAAAGGGGAAAATGTTCTCCCAAAGAAGATTGTCTCTACAATTCACATCTAGAAGATGTGAATTCAGAAAAAGTTCTAGCAGTGTGGAAATTGTTTTCAATTGAAGATAGAGAGGGGATTTGTCCATAGCATAGACCTGGAAAGAACTTTTTCCCTCCATTAAAAAAAATTACAGTTACCTTTTCTTCTACCATATTATATATATATATATATTTTTAAAGATTTTATTTATTTATTTGAGAGAGAGAGAATGAGAGACAGAGAGCATGAGAGGGAGGAGGGTCAGAGGGAGAAGCAGACTCCCTGCCGAGCAGGGAGTCCGATGCGGGACTCAATCCCAGGACTCCAGGATCATGACCTGAGCCGAAGGCAGTCGCTTAACCAACTGAGCCACCCAGGCGCCCGTACCATATTATATTTAATTATAATGATCATGCATATGTATATCACACAAATATAACTGATATCAGGGAGATTTTTCAAGAGATATAAACAGTCTGGTAGAGAAAATCTATCAAGCAAACTAAAGTAGACAAGATAATTGGAGAGAAGATATATGCAGCACTGAATCTGAATCGCAAAGAAAATTCCGCTAACAAAGCAGTTGTATTTTCACACAAATTAACAGAAGGTAAAAGCAAGAGAAAATTGAGTTAATAAAAGATTAATTTTTAAAAAAAATTTTTTCAACACAAAAACTCTCCGGAACAATTGCTCTCTTGTTTTTGCTCTAATTTTGGATAGATTAGTACTTGTAGAAGTCTGGTTTTCCCCAGCAGTAACACAACTCCAGCTTTTGCTGCCCTCACACCCCAGAACACGTAAAACATAACAAACAAATTCTAACTCTGCTCATCAGCAGATTGACCTGCCGGTTCCAAGCAACTTTGTGGATTTAAGATTCTGATTGCCTGGCTGGGTTCCTAGCACCTGGGTGCTCTGCATTTGTACTGAATTCTTAGAGTCTGGGCTCTGTTTGTTGCCTAAACCTACAGTAATAACAGCAGTACCAATAATAATAATGGTCATGGTTACTAAGCATTTATGAAGCTACATTAATTGTGTGTTACATTCACGTATTTTTCATTTAGTGGCACTGGTTCAATGTAATAGGGATAGTATTTTTCAAAGAAGATATTGATATATTTCCATTCTTAAATTTTGTTCATTGGGAACCTCTCCTCCCCCAGGCCTAGACTGGAGACTTAATGCCTAGAAAAGGAAGGACATATAAGCCTCAGAAATTTTAAGAAGGAAAAGGCTGAAATGAGATGGGGGTATAGAAAAATAGTTCTACATGTGTGTCCTAAACTTTTCTTTCCAAACTTTATCTGGAAAGCCTGTAATATAATAGGTATTGGGAGAACATAAGGAAAGAGGGACCTAGGCTCCAAATCCCATCTATATTCTGGGCATGGCCACTTCTGACTAAACTTGGTAGTTCTGCATAGTATGAACTGGCAAAGTCTTGATAAATTTTTCTGAGCCCTGCTTATTGTCCTTATGAATGAGGCCCAGAGGTTCCAGTGGCCTCCAAAAGGGGGTCTCAGAGGCATCTGGGCTGAAAGTCAAGTAGGCTGCCATGGGGCCAGCTTTGGCAAGGAAAGAAGTGACTGCAACAGAGGCCAGAGTGAACAGATGACAGACATGGCTGTGTAGCTGGTCCACCTTACCAGTGAGAGATGAGCTGAGGTAAGCAGTCAAAAAGAGCAGGACCTGCTGGTAATGATCTTGACTTAAATATATCACCCACAAGCTGTAGGTACACTGGGAAGGCTACCCACACCCTACTATCCCTCCTATGTTGCCTTCAGGGCCCACATACTAACCATTTGTTAGGAATTTGGACAAAAAGATAATTTAAACTTTCTCCACTCTCCTCAGTCTTTGCCCTCATTGATTCCTCACCAAGGATGACTGCGTCTAGTTCATAGAGAAAATAGGAGCCATCAGACAATAAAATGTAAATTAGATCATTTCTCCTTGCTTACCAGCCTATCAACGACTTGTCATTGTTCCTAGGTCTCTTTGGTCTTAGGATAAAGACGTAAATCCTAAACATGGCTTGCAAGGCCCTGCATGATTGGCCCTTTATTTCCTCTATGGACTCAGCTCCTGCCATTTCTCCCCTTTCTCTGGAACCTGTAGTTTCATGTTAATTTCTACAACAGGGATTTTTTTTTCTTCAATATGCTAGTCCTCCTTTGGAGTATAATCTTCCCACCCCACCTTGGCTTAGAACCATTCCTCTTTGACTCTCAGAGCCCAACTCTTCCTGGCAAAGCTCTGCAGACCCCTGCATGATATCAGTCATTCAGATAGTCTCACAGCCACACTCTGAGTTAATATATCTATTTTATGCTACCCAAATAAATCAATAGTCTTATTTCAACTAATTTCACTGAGAATAATAAGTTCTCACCTGATTGTTTGCACTAAGCCATATTATCCCAACATCTAACTATGTAAAATATTTTCATATTTTTAAGTACTTAAATATAGTCAATATTCTTTCTTTCTTTCTTTTTTTTTTTGTCAAGCATCTACTAACCTATATCTTGCCTTCTATGTGACATGCAATATGTGCAGAAAGGCAGTGGAGAAAAGTCATGAGATCCCAAAAGGAAACAGGAAAAGAGAAAGTATAGAAGAGGCATTTTATGATTTATCAAGAACTGGTAAGAATATTTTTTTGCAATTACAGGGGCACCTGAGTGGCACAGTCGGTTGAGCATCTGACTCTTGCTTTCAGCTCAGGTCTGATCTCAGGGTCATGAGATCAAGCCCCGCATTGGGCTACACATTCAGCATGGAGTCTGCTTGTGTTTCTCTCTCTTCCTCTTCCTTTGCCCTTCCCCCTCACTCTCTCTCTCTCAAATAAATAAAAAAACTTAAAAAAAGAATATATTTGTGCTATTACATATATAATATTTGAGATAAAATCTTTCCTTTTGGCTACCTAAAATTGTGGTCTATTGAAAGCACTGCATTTAACAAATCAATACTTCAGATAATTTGTAAATGCATATTTTTAAGGAAATAAACTTTGAAGATATAATTACACATCGTTCTCACTAGCCATTAACTTCCTCTGTATTGGCTCACCCTAAATCTCGCAGGGAGCTTAATGATCCCCTCAGCAGCCTGGCTTTGGTCTTCATGCCAACTGGCGTTCAAAGACCCACTCAGATGCCCATGTCCAGTGGCTGCTGGAATAACACTGTCTCAGCTTCAGGAGGACTATTTTCAGTCTGTGTGAACTAATTAAAAGGAAGGCCTTCGTTTGTCTTTCTGGCAATCCCCAAGCAGCGTGAAAGGTCCATGCCACCCTCTCTATTCTAATTTTAGTTCTCCTTTAATGTTTCTTCTCCCTTGCAGAAAAGCATCCTATGCTGCTAAGCACTTAGAAGCTTTTGTTTTTGTTATTTCTTCCATTTGGGAAGAAGCACTTTTCTACCTTACACTTTTTAGATATTCCCCTCCCATCAGTTTTCTTCAGCAGGAGGTGATGGGTTGAAACTACTAACAAAACTGGAGATAGTTAGTTACCTAGGGTAGTTAACTTCCTTAGCAAGTCCCCAAAGGGGCTAGCCCACAAAATTCTTCATATGTAGAGCTTTCTGGATACAATTTTTCATAAAGTGGAAACATCTTTACAATTGGTGATTCTCAGCTTCCTTTTCCCCAGTAATTCACAACACACCTGTCCAGAATATCTTCATTGAGGAATTCAGATCTCACAGGTCACTCATTTTGGTAAGGCACTGTTTCTCAATCTTTTAAAACTGATATCCTTTACTTTTGCTAAAATTAAAATTATCATGTAGCTTCCTCCCACCCTGCCCTACCCCACTGTCTCAACTATCTACTTGCCTATCTACTTGGATATCCAATAGTGTTTCAAATTTAAATGTCCTAAACTGAGCTTCCTCATCTCAATTAATATAAACTCCATTCTTCCAGTCAGAAGGGCCCAAAAATCCTTGAGTCACACGTTTGGTCTCTTTCATTTTCTCCCACTCTTTATCCGATCCATCCAAAAAAATATGTTGCCTCTACTTTATTTTTTTTAAATAGATGCAGAAGGGGTGCCTGGGTGGTACAGTCAGTTAAGTGGCCAACTCTTGGTTTCAGCTCAGGTTGTGATCTCAGGGTTGTGAGATTGAGCCTGGCATCAGACTCTGTGCTCAGCGTGGAGTCTGCTTGAGGTTCTCTCTCTCTCTCCCTGTGCCCTTCCTGCTCATGCTCTCTCTCTCTATAATAAATAAGTAAATCTTTAAAAAATAGATGCAGAATTCTAGGGGTGCCTGGGTGGCTCAGTTGGTTAAGCGTCTGACTTTATATTGGCTCAGGTCATGATCTCAAGGTTGTGAGATCCAGCTCTGCATGGGGCTCCATATGGGGCATGGAGCCTGCTTAAGATTCTCCCTCTCTCCTTCTTCCTTTGCACCTCCCCCTTGTTCATGCTCTCTATATCTCTCTAAAAAAAAGATGAAAAAAGATGCAGAATTCTACCACCTCTCACTGCTTCTATCTTAAAAAACCTGCTACCTGAGCAAAAAGAACACATTGGCAACAATTAGGGGTACCCCAATGACTGAAATATCTTATCAGAAGGGCTCTCTGGTCATTCAAAAGTTTCATATGAGATGGAGATGCATGGTGGTCAAGAGGAAAACAAGCTCCCTAAAGGAGCGATCCTCCATGGATCACCACTCTCAGGGGGCCCTAGGCAGCCAGGGGACAACAAAAGAGGTCTTAGCATCTCAGGTAAGAGTGGGACAAAGTATAGAAGAAATTAACTTAGATAAAGTTCACTTATTTCATAATTCGTTAAATAAATGGAAAGACTACTTTAAATATTTTGAAGGGAGATCAATGTAGAAATAAACATGGTTCTTTATACCGAATATTTCTTCTAAAAAATTGCGCTGATTTAACCACAGTATGTAAGGCTATTTTGTGGAGGGAGAAGCTAACTCAGCGGCTCACCTTCAGAGTTCTAATTATAATTGTTCTTGGTTTCTTGTGCATCCTCCTCTCTGAACCACCTCCTATCATTCCACCCCACTTCTTTAGTACCTTGACTTCAGCAATTCTTTGACCCAACTGGAATCTCCAATCCAATGATCCTTTTGATTTTTCACTGTTACTTGTTCCCTTGTTATACTCTTTTTCCTATTTCTCCATCTTGAATTTTATGGTCAAACATTACTCTCATTCTCTTGTGTTCATATTTCCTTGCTCTTCAATATACCCATTTGACAAAAACACAATGTAAAATTCAACTCTCTGAAAACTATGCACTTGTGTTCCTCCATCTGAACTGAGCTGGAGAAAAACAGAACCACAGTGGCTAATCCAACTTTAAGTTCATGAACATGAACCTCAAATGGGCTCTTAATGCTGCCAGGCAATTATCATATCTCCCTTTTCCATTCACTGTCTCTTTCTACTAAACAACTCTCATTCCTTCTTCTCTTTCCTCAACCTCCACATCTCCTTTTCCCTCTTTCATCTCAACTGATACTGCTGCTTTCTCCTTAATAGAGAAAATAGAAATTATCAGAACAGATGTTCCTCAGATTCTCACCACATGGACCCCTTTCCAGCATTTGTACCCACAGTGGAAACATCTTTCTTGCCTGTTTCTCATGATCCTGTCTAAAGCCAATCTCTCTTCTTGGTTAATAGAACCCATTCTCTCTCCTCCTTCATCGCAATTTTATAATTCTCCTTGGAAGATATTTCTTGAAAAGGTAGTTTATATTTGTTTTAAGTCCTCTCCTCCCATTCTCTCTTAAACCCATTATGTTGGGCTTTTGCCCCATCATTTTCAACCAAATTGCTCTTGTCATGGTCAACAGTAACCTCCACATTGTTAAATCCACTAGTCCCACTAGTCAATTCTGACTCAGTCCTCATCCTACTCAACTTGTTAGCTACATTTGACAGAGTTGATGACACTTTCCCTCTTAATAACTTTCTTCATCTGAATTCAGAACACAGTGCTCACCAGAAGACTTCATCCTACCTAACAGGTTTTTCCTTCTCAATCTCCTTTGCTGGTATTGCCTTTTATCCCCTCTTTCATTGAGCTCAGTTTTTGGTCTTCTATCTACACTCATGCCATATCATCTAAATAGTGATGGTGTTCACATTTGTGTCTTCAGACTGGACCTTCAGCTGCTGCTTGACACATCTATTCAGATACCAAGTAGGCTTCTCATCCTGGTATTTCTCCCTGTTCACCAAACCTGCTCTTCTGAAAACCTCTCAGATATCAGATCATAATAAATCCATTCTGACAGTTGTTCAGGACAAAAATCTTGCAGTTTTCCTTATTTCTTTTTCTCTCATATATTACATCTACTCCACCATGAAATCCTACTGATTCTACCTTAAAAATATGTCTAATATCCATCCATTTCTTTATACCTCTACTGTTTCACCTTTGATCTGAGCTGTCTTCATCTCTCATCTTACTGCAATACTATAATAACCTCTTAACTGGCCTTCCTGCTTCCACTCTGTTCCCCTTCTTCAGTCCACTCACAACACAAGAGAGTAATCCTCATAAACAGAAGTTAGATCATGTCACTCTTCTTCTCAAAGACCTGAACTTACTCCTCATTTCACCTGAGTAAAACCCAAACTCCTTATAATGGTCTATTATTTCCTATATGATCTATCCGCACCCCTCTTCTTACTTACAAATATTCCATATTTCAGGGAATGGCAGTCTGATTTGATGAATCTGTTTAAACCAGAGACTTTAGAGGCTTCCTTGAACTTTTCCCCTTTACCATCATACATCCAATCAGTTATCATAACCTGTTGATGGTTTCCTTGTGTCTCTCAAATCCATTTACATCTTTCCATTGCTGATGACATTGTTTCACCCCACCTCCAATTTAACCTCATCTCATATCTATCTACTACATTTTAACACCAGAGTGATCTTCCTAGTTAAATGCAAATCTATTCATATCACTCCATAGTGTGTCCAACTCCACATATCTGTCACTAACCAACTTTTTTGATGATTCATAAATTGATATTTGGAATATATAAGACAGTGCCTTACAAGTAGCAAGCTTTATTATAATTCAGGCTACTTTTGAAATGTCTGTTATGATAAAATCATTGGGTCACTTACTCAAAGTGTTTTACAGTACATAATTCATTTTTTAAAAGATTTTATTTATTTATTTGACAGAGAGAGATAACGAGAGCAGGAACACAAGCAGGGGGAGTGGGAGAGGGAGAAGCAGGCCTCCCACCAAACAGTTTGCCTGATGAGGGGTTCAATCCCAGGACCCCGGGATCACGACCCAAACCAAAGGCAGACTTAATGACTGAGCCACCCAGGTGCCCCTATAATTCATCTTCGAGGATATATTAGTCTTTGTTCTATAAATAACATTTTCTCAAGATTAATTCTTTTGTGCATGTAATCATTTATAAAATGAACTGTAGATTTATCTAATAATTTAGATTATATTTTTAATTTAAGAAAAGGTCAGCTACTATGTACATATCTAGGCTATTTCCATCTTAAGATTACTGTAGATTTTAAATAATAATATTAAATAAGAAAAAAATATTAAACAATAATGAAAATATTAAAGGAGAATATTAGTTTCCATAGTCTACAAAATATATTCACATAAATAAGCTCATTTATTACTAAAAGTACTCAAAGAGTAGATATTATTTCCCTTTTTCAGAGGAAAAATTGGAGTTCAGAGAAGATAAGTGATTTGATGAAAAATATCCAGCCAATCAGTGATAGAACTAACTCTGGAATTCACACTCTTTCAATGTATACCATGTGGTAGTGCCTGTATGTGCAGGTTTTTATTTATTTATTTAATTTTATTTTAGAGAGGTGGGGGGAGGGCAGAGGGAGAGGGAGAGAGAATCTTAAGCAGGCTCCATGCCCAGCACAGAACCCTACACAGGGCTCAATCTCACGACCCTGAGATCATGACCTGAGCTGAAATCAAGAGTCAGTTGCTTAACTGACTGAGCCACCCAGGAGTCCCATATGTGCAGGTTTTTAAATACAAAGTATAATAAACCATCTATATATAAAATAATGAATGCTACTTTTCAAGTTGATAAATGCCTACCTTAAAAGTTTTATTTAAAAAATTAAAAGTTTTTAATGTAAAACAAATCAGCATTGTCCTTCCACACTATTACTAAATATCAATCTATTCTAAAATTTTTGATGTAACATGGAGGTGACATATTACATTAGGAAACCATAGTAACATGCTGTTTGAAACTATTTCAACCATAAAAAAGTTAGATTTTGGTTCTATTCAAAGGTCAGATCTGAAAATACCAATTTTGGGATGTGTGGCAAATTACAATTTCTTCACACGTTTTGGACGGTACCACTGAAGTTCTGACAGCAGTAAAATGTGTGTTTCTATCCTCTCCCCCTAGTGGTCAGAGATTTGGGACTAAACCCATCGCTTCTTTCACTCTTAATTTTTGTATAAATAAATAAAATTTCTACCTACCTCAAAGGACAGTTGAAAAAATTCAAAAATTAATCATCCAAAAAAACCACTTAGTGTACCAACTAAAATGAATCTCAGATTTTCCTAAAGCAAGTATTAGAGGACTTGTCATTCCTCCCATTTTAGAATTTTAAATCTGGAACTAGTCATTCAAGTAAGTATTAATTGAGTAATAATCATATATGCAGAACCTTTTCTGGGGTCTATACATCATTTATATTCACAGATCATATCCCATTCCCTCCTCTCATAATGAATCTGGTGCATGGCAGACATACAATAAATGCTCATACTCAGTGAACTAGTGCAAGGCTTCATGAATATCATAATGACTCCCACTAACAGTTACTAACATTTATTGAGCACTAACTATGTGACAGACACAGTGCTAATTACTTTGCATGCATTCTCACTCTATAGGAGAAGCTAATATAAGTTAATATAATTAATTAATTGTTAGTTTAATTCTATAGCTAAGAAAATAATAGCATAAAGAGGTTAAGTCTTAGCTAGCTGGCAAGAAGTTCAGTCCCATAGTTAGTAAACAAACTTAGGTAGCCTGACTTCAGTGCCTACAAAGTGTCAGAGATCCATCCATTCTCTTACAGTTCTAGAAAAAGGAGAGAAGATAATAAATAAGGAAACAAATGAACAGTGTAATTTTACATAGTAAATAAGGATATGGAAAAAGGAGAACAGGATAATTTGACAGAAGTGACAAGAGCAATGTTGAAACATGGTTTATCCTCTTCCTGTGTTTCCTTGTCTACAAATAATAACACCTAATTCATATATCAGTTATGAGATTTAAATAGGTTAATATACATAAAATGCCTAAAATAGTATATGATGTATAGTATTAAAGTTTTTGCTTAAAACTTATTGGTTATATTTATGATTGTTCTTTTTGCATCTTTGTTATTATAATTGTCATCATACTGAGGGCCTTACTCAAGATAAGGTGATCTGGGCAGGCCTCTATGAGAAAGTGTATTTGCACCAAAACCCAAATGACACTTAGCCACATAAAAATTTGAAGACAGATTCCAGGCAGCAGGAACCAAAGGACAAAAGCCCCAGGGCTAGAATGCCTAGAAAAGAAGGCCAGGGTGGGCCCGGATGAGTTTGCTCAAGTTTAGATTAAAGAGCTGATCAGAGGGATGCCTGGTGGCTCAGTCAGTTAAGTGTCTCCCTGTGGTTCAGGTCATGATCTCAGGGTCCTGGGATCAAGTCCCAGATCTGGCTCCCTGGTCAGCAGGGAGCCTGCTTCTCCCTCTCCCTCTGACTGCTGCTCCCCCATCTGTGCGTGCGCTCTCGCTCAAATAAATAAATAAATAAAATATTTTTTTTTCTTTTTTTAAAGAGCTGGTCAGAGCTAGGTTATACTGGGCTTCATTGGCCATAGTGAGGAGTTGGATTTTATTCAAAGTTCAGTGAGAAGCCACTGATTATTTTAAGCACGATAATGACATACTTTGATTTGCATTTTATAAATATCATTCTGGTTGCCATGAAAAGGTTAGATAATAGCTTCCATAGAATATCAATGTCACCACTTCCATTATTTTTAAAATCTTAGTTTTCCTGGGGGAAAATAATTTTCTTCCTGTATTTTTGGAACGTTTGTATCAGTGCTCTTAAAAGTACAATCAGCGTAAAGGACGTAAGAACGGTGTATATGTTTATACAGTCATACACTCATTTTGAACAAAGGTTACATGGAATACCCATATAAATGATACCTTCTGATTCTAAAATTCATATTAATCATATCTAGTGGATTTTAAAATCATATCTCTTTAAAGGAAAGTAGTAGAATAGTTCACTTACTTTAAATTAATATAAGGGGAGGAGATTCTTTAGGCCTCACTTCTCATATTTCTGTCATTTGGCCTTACCAGTTATTAGCTTCTTGCCCTTCAAGAAAGGTAACATTGCAAATCTGATTGGGTGGCATGTATTACTAGTGAGTGTGGTTACTTTCCTTAATCTTCCCCTTACCCCCCACACTATTTCCTCACACCTCTCTTCTCCAAGTTCACCTTGGTTTGAGTAGATTGAAAGCCCACTTAGGCCATACCATCCAACTCAATCTTACCAGGTTGATACAGGTTCGGTAGCCTCAAAGCAGCTATTAATAAAGTTGTATATTGATGAGTTGATACCACTGTGTGGAGAGGGGTAAATAGTGGTGGAAGAAGAGCATTTCCAGGTCTCTGGTTATTTCACTACCATAATAGCATTAACTCATCATCTTTAATATGTAATACCTGAAAGGCCATTAATGTATTCAAAAAGAATATTATATCCACACTCTGACAAAAATTATAATGCCCTACATTGCTATACATGTAGGTGAAAAAAAAAAAAACCCTGCAATTTAGATGAAGATTCCTCTTAATCCCTCTATCTCATTAAGGCTTTAGGTTTAAAAGTTCAAAAATATAGCTGCATAAAGTGAACTGTTTTACCTGAATGGCCTGTTCCCTTGTTCTTGACTTCTGTGGTTGCCACAGAAGAGGTGAGTGGACTAACAGGAGGGCTGGAAGTAAGGCTTGCACACCCTGCAGATGTGTTGATTTCGAAATATTCTTGGTTGTGATTCATTCGATGAAAATCCAGAGAAGACACAATAGATGTTCGTTGTTTAGGCTAAAATAAATGAGCATGATGAGAGTATTAATATGATCATGTTCATCTTCAGCCCAGTCTCCCAATTGATTTAATATAACTGATGATTTTTTCAGTTAATCTATCTGGCTTTTATACTTAAAATACATATTGTGCTTTACAGAGAGACACTAAATAATCCCTTGATGAATTAAATAATGAAAAAATTATTTAATGAAAAAATATTCCGGCATAGTGGATAAAATAACTTAGACTTTTTTTAGATTTCCCCAGAAGACTGTACAAATACAGTACATAGAATTTCTCTTAATAATCAATTTGGAAAGTTGCAATTCTAAGTCACCTTTCATTTAACTAACATTTATTAAGCATATGGCATTTGCCAGACCCTGAGGATATAGACTCTAATAATAAAAGAGCTCTTGCAACATTGAAAGCATAATTAAGGCAGTTCTGTTTTTTGATCTCTATATAGTCCAAAAAATTGATAGCATTAGATATTGTCCCCAAGTATCATATGCTGGAATTTGATAATTAGAATTAAGTAAAGTTACATAGAACATTTCCCAGCACTTAAGAATCTACATGGTATTTGTTGTGAACTTTGATTTCCTTTTTTAAGGATTTTAATTAATCTCCAAAGAGCAAGAAAAGCCAATTTAAACATAAAAGTTAAAATCATGGAGCAATAGCAGATATAATCTATATACTTTACCAGTAATGGATTGTTCCATATAGCAGTTTTCTGGGTTTTTTTCCCCATAGTTTTAATTATATACACTTTTCTTCCTGCCTAGCAGAGCTTCTAACAATGTCCTTTAAAACTGCAGTCTTTTTGGCTCTCAGAATTGTGTGCATTTCCTAAGAATCAATCCAAGTTTTCTTACTTCTTATTTTTGCTCACATTACTGAAATATTAACAATCTCCTATAGTAATTAACCAGACATTAACTGCAATTTCTTTACAATAAAATTTACCACACGGGGGAGGAACAAGATGGCAGAAGAGTAGGAGATCTAAATTTCATCTGGTCCCAGGAATTCACCTAGATAGGGATCAAACCATTCTGAACACCTACAAACTCAACAGGAGATCGAAGAAAAGAATAGCAGCAACTCTCTGAACAGAAAAGTGACCACTTTCTGGAAGGTAAGATGTGTGGAGAAGTGAATCCGAGGCGATATTTGGAAAGATAGACGGCGGGGGAGGGGGCTTCCATCAGGCGCTACTGGCAAGTGATAGAGCAGCAGACCACAAAATCGGAACTTTTAGAAGTCTGCTCTGCTGAGGGACGTCACTCCAGTGGCTAAGCGGGGCATTGAACCCTCGCTGGGACAGTGTGGTCTCAGGACCCTCGGGGTCACAGGAAGACCAGGGGTGTCTGAGTGCGGCAGAGCTCCCAGGTATCAGAGCGGGGAAGCCAGCTGCAAAGATGGAGCCAAGGAGTGGGCTCTCAGCTCGGGGTTCCATAAACCGTGATCTGTGGCACAGTCGGGCCACTGCTCTTCCAGCAGGGACCCAACAAATGGCAGATCTGGGCAGACTCCCCTTCCTCCCCTGGGAGGAGCAGCGTGCGGGAGCGCACCACAGGAATCTCCCTTGGTTTGGAGACTCCAAACGGGGTCATGTGCTGGAGATAGAAATGCTTGGTCACAGGCCAGGTGAGCACGGAGTGCGGATGGAGACCGGGGAGACGAGAATGATTGACTTCTTTTCTCTGGGGGGGCACTGAGGAGTGGGGCCCTGAGTTCTTGGCTCCTCTGGGTGGAGATTGGGAGGCTGCCATTTTCATTCTCATCCTCCAAAGCTGTACCAAAAGCTTGCAGGGAACAAAAGCTCCTGAGAGCAAACCCGAGAAGATTACTTAGCCCAGACTGGCAAGGGCGGGGCAATTCTGCCTCTGGCAAAGACATTTGGGAACCACAGCAACAGGCCCCTCCACCAGAAGATCAGCAAGAACAGCCTGCCAAGACCAAGTTTACTGATCAATGAGAATGGCAGAACTCCAGCGCTAGGGGAATACTGCACATAGAATTCATGGCTTTTTCCCCCTGATTCTTTAGTCGTTCAAAGTTGATTTTTAAAATTTTCTTTTTCTATTTTTTTTAAATTTTTCTTTTTCCCCTTTTCAACCAACATTGTTAACAATCCCCTTTTTAAAAATCTTTTTTATTTTTCACTTTTAGAGTCATATTCTATCCCTTCATTGTAGTTAACCTTATTTTTTGTATATATATATATACGTTGTTCTCACTTTAAAATTTTGGGATACAGTTTCTCCTAACAGACCAAAATATACTCTAAATCTCTAGTGTATGGCTTTGTTCTAGTCTCCTGCCTGATCACATTCTCTCCCTTTTTTTTTTTTTAATTTCTCTTCTCTCTTTTTTCAACCAACTTCTTATCTTATCAATTCCTTTTATAAAATCTTTTATAATTTTCATCTTTACAGTCATATTCCATCCCTTCATCATATTTACCCTTATTTTTGTACATATATAAGTTTTTCTTTCTTTAAAACTTTGGGAGACAGAGTCTTCTAACAGACCAGAATATGCCCAAAATCTAGTGTGTGGCACTGATCTATTCACCAGCCTGATCATATTT
>NC_138373.1:140372191-140430013 GCF_054177405.1 Leptonychotes weddellii | reverse complement strand
ATATGGATGGGTCCTGTCTTTTTATCCAGTCTGCAACCCTGTGCCGTTTTATGGGAGCATTTAGGCCATTCACATTGACACTGATTATTGAAAGATATGAATTTATTTTCATCATGTTGCCTGTGAAGTCCTTGTTTCTATAGATTGTCAATATAAATTTCTGTTCTATATTACTTGGAGTCTTTCTCCTTTTATAGAACCCCCCTTAATATTACTGGCAGGGGGCGCCTGGGTGGCTCAGTTGGTTGAGCGACTGCCTTCGGCTCAGGTCATGATCCTGGAGTCCCAGGATCGAGTCCTGCATCGGGCTCCCTGCTCGGCGGGAGGTCTGTTTCTTCCTCTGACCCTCCCCCCTCTCCTGCTCTCTCTCTCTCATTCTCTCTCTCAAATAAATAAATAAAATCTTTAAAAAAAAAATATTACTGGCAGGGCCGGCTTAGTGGTCACATATTCTTTCAGTTTCTGCCAGTCATGGAAGCTCTGCATCTCTCCATCCTTTCTAAATGACAGCCTTACCAGATAAAGTATTCTTGGCTGCATGTTCTTCTCATTTAGTACCCTGAATATGTCTTGCCAGCCCTTTCTGGCTTACCATGTCTCTGTGGATAGGTCTGACGTTATTCTGATGTTCCTCCCTCTGCACATAAGCAATCTCTTCCCCCTAACTGCTCTTAAGATGGTTTCCTTGGTTCTTAGATTTGCAAGTTTTACTATTACATGCCAGGGTGTTGGTCTGTTCTCCTTGATCTTGGGAGGGGTCCTCTCTGCCTCTAGGACACAAATGTTTGTTTCATTCCCCAGATAAGGGAAGTTCTTAGCTGTGATTTGCTCAAATATATCTTCTAGTCCTCTCTCTCTCTCTCCACCCCCTCAGGGATCCAAATAATTCTGATATTGGAACGTTTCATGGTGTCACTTATTTCTCTAATTATGTTTTTGTGGATTTTAAGCTGTTTCTCCCAAGCCTCCTCATTTTCGCTCTTTTTTATCAATTTGTCTTCTAGATCACTAATTCGTTTTTCTGCCTCATTTACCCTAGCTGTTAGAGTATCTAGATTAGGTTGGATCTCATTGATAGCATTTTTAAGTTCTGCCAGTTCAGCTCTCATTTCTGCCCTTAGAGACTCTATTTGGCCATTAATCAATTTCTCCATTCTAGCTATCATCTTCATAACTGTTATCCTGAAGTATATTTCTGACATCTTGCTTATATCTATATCTATTTGTAAATCTGTGGCAGAAGTCATTTCTCTGAGTCTTTCCTATTTTGGGGGTTCCTCCTCTTAGTCATTCTGTTGAGAGGTGGTTGAGGGAATTTACAGAGTCCAAATTACTGGCCACAACCCAAGCAAGATGCACCTTTTTATAGGGACCCTTAGGGTTGTCCGCCTCTTGTTCTCCCAGCCTGTCTTCTAGGGGAGGGGCCTGCCGCACTGTTACTCAGGCAACCCTGTTTGGGCAGAGTTGCCCTGCCCCCTGTGGGGGGGGGATGGGCTCAGTGAAACCAGTTTTTTGGGGCTTTTGTTCTCTGGCAGTTTTCCCTGGTGGCTTTCCATGTCTATTCAGAGAGTCAAAGCAGAAGAGACCATTTCCAACCCTCTGCCTCAGAACAGTGAGATTGCAGTCTGTTCTTCAGTGAGCTCTCCAGGCCACACTGTCTCCATTTCTGTCTGTGCTGCTAAAACCACAGCATCCTGAGTTGTATGCCCCACAGTAGCTCTCCCAGCCCTTGCTTCCAGGTCCAGGCACGTCTCTGCCCTTTGTGCTTCTAAAACTGCCAGCTGCCCCCAGTTTGCACACACGCCCCCCGCAGTTTCAGGTTTCCATCCAGGGGTCTGCCCTAAAGTCCTTTCCCTGCTGCTACTGGTCTGTGAGCCTGTGCCCCATCCCCAGCACAGGAGGCTTTTGCACTCCTTTGTTATTTCACCTTCCTGGTGCCAGTGCTTATAGCAGCTCCCTCCCCCTTCTATTTATCTTCTGCTATCTGCCCACAGAATCAGGGCTCCTTGCTTCATAACTTGAAACCAACCGCCAGCAGTATTCTGTTTGTAGAGATCCAGGTATATCTTCTTACATCTCAGGCTGATTTTGTGGGTGTTCAGAGTGGTCTAGTAGATATCCAGCTCAATTCAGGGGACCAGTTGGAATAGGGTCCCCTACTCCTCTGCCATTTTTGCCCCAATCCTCCCCAATCAGCCACTTGATTCTTTGCAAATTGCTAGAAAGGGAAGGGTGGGGACCATATCTGTTCAGCATTCTGTACTTTTCATACCTAAAGCATCAAAAAACCTAATAAATAATGACCCAGTACTGAAAAAATAATTAAAAAATTAGAAAAAGCTAATACCTATTCTTCTCAAATTACTCCAAAAATTAGAAGAGGAAGGAAAACTTCCAAGTGCATTCTATGAGGCCAGCATTATCCTAATACCAAAACCAGAAAAACATTACAAAAAATAAAACTGCAGGCCAGTATCTCTGATGAACACTGATGCACAAATTCTCAACAAAATATTAGCAACCAAATTCAGCAATACTTAATAAAATCATTCACCAAGATGAAGTGGAATTTCTTCCAGGGATGCAAAGGTGGTTCAGTATTTGCAAATCAATCAGTGTGATACATCACATTACAAAGAGGAAGGATAAAAACCATATGATCACCCCAACAGATGCAGAGAAAGCATTTGACAAAATACAATATCCATTCGTGATAAAAACTTTCAACAAAGTTGGTTTAGAGAGAACATACCTCAACATAACAAAGGCCATATATAGAAAACCCACAACTAACATTATCCTTCATAGTGAAAAACTGAGAGCTTTTCCTCTAAGATCAGGAACAAGACAAGGGTGTTCACTCTCAGTACTTTTATGCAACATAGTACTAGAAATCCCAGCTGTAGCAATCTGACAAGAAAAAAGTAATAAAAGGCATCCAAATTGATAAGGAAGAAGTAAAACTGAATATTAAAGGAGATCCTTTGAGCAGACAGAAAGCCCAAAGATAACAAAGGCCAGAAAGGAACAGAGACAATCTATAGGAACAGTGATTTTTACAGGTAATACAATGGCACTAACTTCAAATCTTTCAAAACTACTCTGAATGTAAATGTACGAAATGTGCAAATCAAAAGACAATAGGGTAAAAGAATGGATAAAAAAAACAAGACCGATCAATATGCTGCTTACAAGTGACTCATTTTAGACACAAAGACACCTCCATATTGAAAGTGAGGGGGTGGAGAACAATTTATCATGGCAATGGACATCAAAAGAAAGCTGGAGTAGCCATCCTTATATCAGAAAAACTAGATTTTAAACCAAGTAAAGAAGAAGAGATGAAGAAGGACACTATATCATAATAAAAGGGTCTATCCAACAAGAAGATCTAACAATTATAAATATTTATGCCCCTAACTTAGGAGCAGCCAATTATATAAACCCATTAATAACAAAATGAAACAAACTCATTGATAATAACACAAAATAGTAGGGGACTTTAACACCCCATTCACAGCAGTGGACAGATCATCCAAGCAGAAGATCAACAAGAACAAGGGCTTTGAATGACACACTGGACCAAATGGACTTCACAGATATATTCAGAACATTTCATCCTAAAGCAGCAAAATGCACATGGAGCATTCTCCAGAATAGATCACATCACAAATCAGGTCTCAACTGGTACAAAAAGATTCAGATTATACCATGCATATTTTCAGACCACAATGCTTTAAAACTTGGTTAACTACAAGAAAAAATTTGGAAGGATGACAAATACATGAAGGTTAAAGAGTATCCTACTAAAGAGTGAATCGGTCAACCAGGAAATTACAGAAGAATTTTAAGAAAGACATGGAAGCAAATGAAAATGAAAACATGACAGTTCAGAACTTTTGGGATGCAGCAAAGATGGCCCTAAGAGGGAAGTATATAGCAATACAGGCCTTTCTCAAGAAACAAAAAAATCTCAGTGCCTGAGTGGCTCAATCAGTTAAGCATCTGCCTTCGGCTCAGGTCATGATCCCAGGCTCCTGGGATAGAACCCTATATCAGGCTCCATGCTCAGCGGGGAGCCTGCCTCTCCCTCTCCCTCTGCCCCTCGTGCTTTCTCTCACTTTCTCTCAAATAAATAAATAAATAAATAAATAAATAAAATCTTAAAAAAAAGAGTGTACCAGTTTGTATTCCCACCAACAGTGTAAGAGGGTTCCCCTTTCTCCACATCCTCACCAACATTTGTTGTTTCCTATCTTGTTAATTTTTGCCATTCTAACTGGTGTAAGGTGGTATCTCGTTGTGGTTTTGATTTGTATTTACCTGATGGCTAGTGATGTTGAATATTTTTTCATGTGTCTGTTAGCCATTTGTATGGAAAAAAAAAAAAGACAGAAACAGGAAAGTCCCAAATACACAACCTAACATTACACCTAAAGGAGCTGGAAAAGGAACAACAAATAAAGCCTCAATTCAACAGGGGAAGAGAAATAATAAAGATTAGAGCAGAAATCAATGAAATAGAAATAAAAAAAATAGATCAACGAAACTAGGAGCTGGTTCCTCAAAAGAATTAATAACTTTGATAAATCCCTAGCCAGACTTATCTAAAAGAAAAGAGAAAGGACCTAAATAAATAAAATTATGAATGAAAGAGTAGAGATCACAACAAACACCAAAGAAATACAAACAATTATAAGATATAGTAACAATTATATGCCAACAAATTAGGCAATCTGGAAGAAATGGATGAGTTCCTAGAAACATATAAACTACCAAAATTGAAAAAGGAAGAAATAGAAAACCTGACAGACCCAGAATCAGCAAAGAAATTGAATCAGTAATAAAAAACCTCCCAACAAACAAGAGTCCCAGGTTAGATGGCTTCCCAGGGGAATTCTACCAAACATTTTTTTTTTATTTTATTTTTTATTTTATTTTTTAAGATTTTATTTATTTATTTGAGAGAGCGAATGAGAGACAGCACAAAGGGAAGAGGGTCAGAGGGAGAAGCAGACCCCCCGCTGAGCAGGGAGCCCGATGCGGGACTCGATCCTGGGACTCCAGGATCATGACCTGAGCCAAAGGCAGTCGCTTAACCAACTGAGCCACCCAGGCGCCCCTACCAAACATTTAAAGAAGAATTAATATCAATTCTTCTGAAACTGTTTCAAAAAATGGAAATGAAAGGAAAACTTCCAAACTCTTTCTATGAGGCCAGCATGACCTTGATCCCAAAACCAGACAAAGACCCCACCAAAAAGGAGAATTACAGACCAATATCTCTGATGAACATGGATATAAAACTTCTCAGCAAGGTACTAACTAATAGGATCCAACAGTATATTAAAAGGATTCTTCACCATGACCAAGTGGGATTTATTCTTGGGCTGCAAGGGTGCTTCAGTATCTGCGAATCAGTGTATTACATCACATTAATAAAAGAACGGACAGAAACCATATGATACTCTCAATAAATGCAGAAAAAGCATTTGACAAAATACAGCATCCTTTCTTGATAAAAACTCTTCTTAGTGTAGGGATAGAGGGAACAGACCTCAATATAATAAAAACCATGTATGAAAACCCCACAGTGAGTATCATTTTCAAGGGGAAAAACTGAGAGCTTTTCTCCCTAGGTCAGGAACACGACAGGAATGTCCACTCTCACCACTGTTGTTCAACATTGTACTAGAAGTCCTAGCCTCAGCAATCAGACAACAAAAAGATATAAAGGGCATCTGAATCAGCAAAGAAGAAGTCAAATTTTCACTCTTCACAGATGCCATGATACTCTGTTGGGAAAACCCAAAAGACTCCACCCCAAAATTGCTAGAACTCATGCAGGAATTCAGCAAAGTGGCAGGATATAAAATCGATGCACAGAAATAAGTTGCATTTCTATACACTAACAAAGAGACAAAAGAAAGAGAAATCAAAGAATGGATCACATTTACAATTGCACCCAAAACCATAAGATACCTAGGAATAAGTCTAACCAAAGAGGCAAAGGATCTATACTCTGAAAACTATAGAACACTTATGAAAATAATTGAGGAAGACAAAAAGAAATGGAAAAACATCCATGTTCATGGACTGGAAGAACAAATATTGTTAAAATGTCTATGCTACCCAAAACAATCTACACAATCAATGCAATCCCTATCAAAATACCATCAACATTTTGGTATTAAAGAGGGCACATTCTGCATGGAACACTGGGTGTTATACACAAACAATGAATCATGGAACACTACATCAAAAACTAATGATGGAATGTATGGTGATTAACATAACATAATAATAAAAAAAATTAAAAAAATAAAAATACCATCAGCATTTTTCACAGAGCTAGAACAAACAATCCTAAAATTTGTATGGAAAAGACCCTGAGTAGCCAAAGGAATGTTGAAAAAAGAAAACCAAAGCTGGAGTCATCACTTCAAGCTGTGTTACAAAGCTATAATCATCAAGACAGTATGGTACTGGCAGAAAAACAGACACATAGATCAATGGAACAGAATAGAGAACCCAGAAATGGGCCCTCAGCTCTATGGTCAACTAATCTTCGACAAAGCAGGAAAGAATATCCAATGGAGAAAAGACAGTCTCTTCAACAAATGGTTCTGGGAAAATTGGACAGCCACATGCAGAATGAACCTGGACCACTTTTTTATACCATACACAAAAATAAACTCAGAATGGATAAAAGACCTAAAAGTGAGACAGGAATCCCTCAAAATCCTAGAGGACAACACAGGCAGCAATCTCTTTGACCTAGGCCACCGTGACTTCTCGCTAGACACGTCTCCAAAGGCAAAAGAAACAAAAGCAAAAATGAACTATTGGGACTTCATCAAGATAAAAAGCTTTTGCACAGCAAAGGAAATAGGCAGCCTATGAATGGGAGAAGATATTTGCAAATGTCTTTTCAGATAAAGGACTAGTAATCAAAACCTATAAAGAACTCAAACCAACACCCAAAAAACAAATAATCCAGTCAAGAAATGGGCAGAAGACATACACAGACATTTCTCTAAAGAAGACAGACAAATGGCCAACAGATACATGAAAAAATGCTCCATGTCACATCAGGGAAATACAAATCAAAACCACAAGGAGACACCACCTGACACCAGTCAGAATGGCTAAAATTAACAACTCAGGAAACAACAGATGTTGGGGTGGATGCAGAGAAATGGGAACCCTCTTATGCTGTTGGTAAGAATGCAAACTGGTAGATCCACTCTGGAAAGCAGTATGGAGGTTCCTCAAAAAGTTAAAAATAGAGCTACCTTATGACCCAGCAATTGCACTACTAGGTATTTATCCAAAGGAAACACACATGCACCCCAATGTTTATAGCAGCAATGTCCACAATAACCAAAATATGGAAATAGGCCAGATGTCCATCAACAGATGAATGGATAAAGAAGATGTGGTAATATATATATATTCCATATATATCACATATATATAATGGAATATTACTCATCCATCAAAAAGAATGAAATTTTGCCATTTGCAATGACATTGATGGAACTAGAGGGTATTATGCTAAGTGAAATAAGTCAGTCAAAGAAAAATACCATATGAGTTCATTCATGTGTGGAATTTAAGAAACAAAGAAGATAAACATAGGGGAAGGGAAGGAAAAATAAAATAGCAGGAAAACAGAGAGGAAGGCAAACCGTAAGAGACTCTTAACTATGGAAAACAAACCTGAGGGTTGCTGGAGGGGAGATGGGTAGGGGGATGGTGTAATTGGGTGATGGGCATTAACAAGGGCACTTGAAGTAATGAGCCCTGGGTATTGTATGCAACTGATGAATCACTAAATTCTACCTCTGAAACTTGTAATACAGTATATGTTAATTAAATTAAATTTTAATTTTAAAAAAATATCAAAAAAATTAAAAATTTTAAAAAGTAGTAAAACTGTCACTATTTGCAGCTGACATGATACTATATATGGAAAAGCCTAAATACTCCAACAAGAAACTCTTAGAACTGATAATTGAATTAAGTAAATTTGCAGGATATTAAATTAATATACAGAAATCTGTTATGTTTCTATGCACTAATAACAAAGTCGCAGAAATAGAAATTAAGAAAGCAATCCCATTTACAATTATACCAAAAAGAATAAAATACTTAGGAATAAACTCAGTAAAATGAAAAACCTGTACTCTGAAAAGTATAAGACACTGAAGAAAGAAATTGAAGATGACACAAAGGTGAAGGTATTCCATGCTCATGGATGGAAGAAATAATATCATTAAAATGTCCATACTACACAGAGCAATCTATGGGTTCAGTGCAATTCCTATCAAAATACCAACAACATTTTTCACAGAACTAGAACAAAATAATCCTAAATATGTATGGAATCACACAAGACCTTGATTAGCCAAAGTAATCTTGAGAAAGAAGAACAAACCTGGAGGTATCATAATCTCAGATTTCAATATATACTATAAAAAAATTTATATAACTCAACATCAAAACAAATAATCTGATTAAAATGGGCAGAGAACTTGAATACATATTTTCCAAGAAGACATATAGATGGCAGACACATGACAAGGTGTTCCACATCACTAATCATCAGTGAAATGCAAATCAAACTCACAATGAAATATCACTATACACCAGGTAGTATCAAAAAGATAAGAAAAAACAAGTGTTGGCTAGGATGTAGAGAAAAGAGAATTGTCATGCACTGTTGGTGGGAATGTAAATTGGTGCAGCCACTGTGGAAAACATTATGGAATCTCCTCAAAAAGTTAAAAATAGAAATATATGATCCAGTAATTCCACTACTGGGTATTTACCTAAAGAAAACAAAACATTAATTCAAAAAGGTATCTTCACCCTTATGTTTATTGCAGCATTATTTTCAAGATATGGTAGCAATCCCAGTGTCTATCAGTAGATGAATGAAGAAGACGTGATGCACGTGCATCCGCATGCACAGGCGCACGCGCACACACACACACAGACACACACAGAGGAATATTACTCAGCCATAAAAAAATAATGAGATCTTACCATTTGCTACAACATGGATGCATCTAGAGGATATAATGCTAAGCGAAAAAAGTCAGACAGAGAAAGACAACTACCATATGATTTCACTTATATGTGAAATCTAAAAAACAAAACAAATGAACAAAAAAACAAACGTACTCTTAAATACAGAGAACAAACTAATGGTTGCCAGAGGGAAGGTGGGTGGAAAGGAGGGTAAAATAGATAAAGGGGATTAAAGGCTATAAACCTCCAGTTATAAAATAAATTAGTCATGGAGATGAAAAGTACAGTATAGGGCATATTGTCAATAATATTGTAATAATGCTGTATGGTGACAAATGGTGAATGCCCTTATTGTGGTGAGAGCATTGTCAAATCAGTGTTGTATACCTGAAACTAATAGAATACTGTACACCAATTATACTTCAATTTTAAAAAAGAATGGTATCATAAAGAACAATGACCAAGTGCTTAAACCATTTGACAATTCAGCTAATTGAAAAGTTAAATATCACTAAATTGCACACCTGAAACTAATGTAACATTGTGTGTCAACTATAATCAAATTTTTAAAAAGTTAAATATGTATGTGTAGATTGTATATGTGAGGTGAGGGATGTCCTAGATTAAATGAACAGGTAAACTTTTTCCATCAAAATAGTCAATGTGTCCATGATTTAATCACCTAACCCAGAGCTGGAGTCGGGTACAGGAGTGTGTTTTCTAGACAAACTCTGAAATTAACTAGCTGTGTGACTTCTTTAAAGCTTTTGCAACTCATTTTAATTTGCTGAATTGAGGAGAGATGGGACTGTCATCAAGAATTGTTTGTTGAGGGGCGCCTGGGTGGCTCAGTTCTTTAAGCAACTGCCTTCGGCTCAGGTCATGATCCTGGAGTCCCTGGATCGAGTCCCGCATTGGGCTCCCTGCTCGGCCGGGAGTCTGCTTCTCCCTCTGACCCTCCCCCCTCTCATGTGCTCTCTCTCATTCTCTCTCTCTCAAATAAATAAATAAAATCTTAAAAAAAAAAAAGAATTGTTTGTTGAATATCTTCTATTTATAAGGATCCTTGTGTAATTTAGTGTTTAATGTAAAGCAATTTTAATCATGGCATAACTCGTAGTAGGAGAGTAACACATTACTTGGACCATGTAATTTACTTTCATAGAGAATATTTCTAAGATTACTCACTATGATCTGAAGTCTCAGGTGACTTCTTTATGAGAGGCCCTATTATTGGTATACTTGCAAGTACAAGGCAACAATTCAGATTCCTCTTCTCAGCAGAACCTTCTAACAAAATATTTAAGCTTTTCATATCTTACCCTTTCCACAGACTCCCAAGTGAAAGCACTATCTGAACATCCCCAGACAAAGTGAACTTGGAATTAAAAAGGCTACACAACCACCCCTTCAGAATAATCATTTGTTTATGGTTAACAGGTGCATTCACCTGAGTGTGCACCAGAATCCAGGAGGAAAGTATATAAAATTCCAAGATTGTTGAATTTTATGGTAAGGGATTTAAATTGCATTTTAAATGTCATTCTACTGGGGATTTTTTTCCCCACAGCCTCAAATCTTGGCATGGAATTGTGTTTTCATGTGCGTTAAATTCTGGTGAATATCTGAGGTCATAATTGAGTCAAGAAAGAAAGGATTTTCCATTAAGCAAAACACTAAAGTTCAGAAGTTTATTTTTGTACAGCAAGTGGTTTGACAGTCCATGGATTCATCTGTCATTTCTCTAATTCTGTGGTTGAGAGCATTTGAGATGTACATGTATAAAATTTCTTCATTTAAATTTTGTCTTTGGTTCTACTTATGTTAGTTCCATGTGACAATATTCTATGTTCTGATTCTTCATTTTCTTGGTATCTTTCACCACTAACACTTAAGGGTTTAGAGGAAGAGGGAGGAAGTCAAGGTTTTCTTCTTAGGTCCTAGAGCTTTGGTTCTATAACACTTAATTCAGTTTTCTCTCTTCTAGCTATGCTTTCCCTCAGCAGTCATGTATGGAAAGCAACATTACTCCAGTCATTTCTCTGGAAATGGTTTCTTTTTCTTTCCTTTTTTTAACTCACGACCCTGAGATCAAGACCTGAGCTGAGATCAAGAGTCAGACACTTAACTGACTGAGCCACCCAGGCACCACAATGGAAATGGTTTCAAGTTCAAAGAGTTAACTACAAAGAGGGTTGCCTGTGTCCTGTTTAGGAATTAATTATGTTTAGTGCTTAGTTTACTTATATTAGAGTTTTATTTGATTATACCTTTATAAAAACAACACAACTAGAAATGTGATTAGTCATTCTTTTGCAGATTTGAGTCAGGGAATTTGAGTTTAGGATTAGGAATTATGATACAGTTACTATTAACAAAAATGATTATTTTTATTGAGTTTTTATTATGGGTGAATCACCAAGCTAAGTGCATTGCCTTATCTCATCTCTCTAAGAATCCTAGGAGGTGGCCATATCACAATCAACATTTCACAAATATGGAAAATTAGTAATTTCCCAGGTAAACAGTGAATGAGTAGCAAACCTGAGAGTGGAGCTCAGATCTGTCAGGTTTTAAAACCAAAGTCCCTAACCACCAGTGGTTCTCAACTGGGGTTGATTTTTCCTCTCCCCCCAGGGAACATTTGGGAACTGAGGGGGTTGCTACTGGCATCTAGTGGGTACAGGACCAGGGATGCTGAAAAACATTCTATACTGCACAAGACAGCCACTCATAGCTAAGAATTATCCAGCTCCCAAAGTCAGTAGTGCCAAGGTTGAGAAACCCTCATATACCCAATTTTCTAAGTCAACTAATGGATTATCCTCAAACTTTGACTTTGTTTACCATGTAGCATTCAAGGTAAAACCTATCTAAATTTATAGGATCCAGATGAATTTGAATTCTTTGATTCTGGCAAACAGAGTATGTTCCATTGTGAAGTAGCCATCTTTATTGTTTGACAACAGAAAATACAGTTTTAAATGCTTATAAACATATGAGCTGCAATTTAATCAAGGACAAGAATCCAAGTCAAATTTTTATTAAATTTATATTCAAAACCCATAAAAAACAAAACTGAAAATAGCAAAAAAGACAAAGAAGGTATGTGAACTTAGATCTTTTAAGATGAAGTTAGGAAAGTTTCTATTGCTATGATTTTTTCAACTAGGAAATTGCTTCCGCCCCCCCATTGATTTATATATTTTCCAAGATTATTATGTAAATCATATGATTAGTTCTAGGTATTCCAACAAATTTCTCAACAGCACATTCTTTGGATTAAAAGAACAGAGTCTAGATCAGAATTACTTGAGCGGAGAAGATAGAAGGAACCGGCAGCATAATGTAAACCCAAATGCCTCACTAAGCATAGTCTGTGCAGCTGGCCTGCGACATTCTCAAAGAAGGAAGCAGAGCATTGATTTACATTCTGGCTTAGTTTTCTTATCTCAGGTGGACTAGAGGTCTAGTTCATTTCTGGACAAAGTCCTTCTCTACCAATTTAGCGGAAGTCCCCATTCTTTAATTTAGTCCACCCTTTATCAAAGTTAAAGTTTTCTTTCTAACTTCTCCAAATCACTAAAGAGAATTAGTTCCTTGGTCTGGATGTATCAGTTGGAGTTGTAACATTACAAGCAACAGACATCAGTAGGATCAAAAAACAAGGCTTCAGAAAGAACTGTAACTAGAGGAACAAGGGATATCTAGGGAGCAGACACTAATGAGAAAGTCTCTTCAAAATACCATTGTTGAGGGGCGCCTGGGTGGCTCAGTCGGTTGGACCTTTGGCTCAGGTCGTGGTCCCGGGGTCCTGGGATTGAGCCCCCTGTCAGGCTCCCTGCTCGGCGGGAGGCCTGCTTCTCCTTCTCCCACTCCCCTTGCTTGTGTTCCCTCTCAAAAAAAAAAAAAAATACCATTGTTGAGATAAATCAGCTTGAAAAATCTTCCTTCTTTGTGTCCCTCAGTTAAAGATTCCCATCCCGTGAAGAATCTGATTTGCCTGGGTTGCACCAAATCTGTACCCTTTGCCGGGGAGCACAGGGCACTGTAATTGAGACCCTCACACATTTCATAGTGAAGGGGTAGTTTCTCAGTGAAAAATCATGATATTGTTACTACATGAAGAAGGACTCTAGTCAAGCAAAAATAGTAGCTATTCATTATATTAGCATTCCTTTTTCCTCTCCTGATTATCTTGAAACTCTGAGAAATATATTTCTGCATCTTCCAATTTTCATACTACACTTCTTGATGCTTCTACCAGTCCTTTCCTATCACGTGCACATAGTGATCTACTCCTGCCCTCTCCTTATATTACCATTCCTCCTTTTTTCTCACTAATGGAAAAGCCCAGAACCACCACCTCTGTGGAAATCTAAGGATAGAAACTGGGTATATGTTGGGGTGCCTGGGTGACTCAGTTGGTTAAGCATTTGCCTTCGGCTCAGGTCATGATTTCGGGGTCCTGGGATTGAGCCCCACGTAGGGCTCTCCACTCAGCAGAGAGTCTGCTTCTCCCTCTCCCTTTGCCCCACTCCACTCTCTCCCCGCTTGTGCTTTCTGCTCTCTCTCTCTCAAATAAATAAATAAAATCTTAAAAAAAAAAGAGATTGGGTATATGTAAAACTTATAAGATAAGGGTGAAACTATACCTGAAATTTAATAATTGTCTTTCCAGATATTTGAGAAGGTGTTTTTCACACCATGTTTCATGGTACTTCAAAATTCCATGCCAGATATACTAGAAGGATTATATTTGATTTTAATACAGATCCTAACTGTGATATCCATGTCTGATTCCAGTATCACCCAGAAATTAGAGAATTAAGGCAGGAAAAAGAGTGCATCCCCAAGTAATATAAAAGGCACACATCATGAGGGAATGCAGGCATTTAAATATTCTGCTGAGACGTGATCCATAACTTCAAAATAACCACTAAAATGAGAAAACTAAAGGAAGCAATAGCGCACCTGAAACCCTGGCCATGGTACCAAAGTAGATGTAAAAAGCTGAGAAAACCTGAGACAGTGTACTTTTGCAGTAACATCTTATAAAGAGACAGAAATTGTATATAAAACTAATGTGATAAATGCTGTGTATGCATGTATGGAACTAGGGGAGGAAGTAGGGAAGAAACCTAATAGGGAGCAATTTTTCTATGTATGATAAAACCCCATTTAACAACCTTGTTTAAGATTTGAAATTATGGAAAAACATATTGTAAAATACCAATTACAAAGAAAGAAATTTCAAAAAGCAAAGATAATGAAACATTTTCTCTATATAAACATGTTATTCTCTATATAAAAATCACAAACAGCTGCAGCATATTCTGACTAATTACAACTGAATCATAAGGAGCACAGCATGAGAAGAATCCTAAGTGGTATCAGTATGGTGCAAGTTGATTTTAAACCCTGAAGTTCTTTGTAATTCAGGTTCTAGTCATACTTGGGTCATCAGTTTTAAAGGAATAATACTGATGTTAATTTGGGTCATTTGCTAATGTGGCTAAATGTCTTTAGCACTGTGGAATATTTTAACAAAGGGTAAGGCACTATTTGTTAAGATGCTACTTCATAAGAATTTATGGTTATTATATACTGGCAGGGTTTACCTTTACATTATCAGTGGAAATGGAAAAAATTTTTCAGAGAAATGCTTGTTTCCTTAATAATGAGGGCTATTTTCAAGTGCCAGTTTAGCAGCAAAGATCTGTTCTTTATGTATGAAAGTATAAAACTGAAGAATTTGCAGGGTCCTTACAGATGAGAAAGCATACCAAGAGGGTAAATGTACTTATCTAATAAATAGACTAGTTACTAATTTATTTGATCCATAATCCTTGCCTTTGCAAATACACCTCTTTTCATGAATCTTATCTCTTAAATTATGAATTTACAGGAATCTCTAAGGTTCAGGGACTAGGAAACATTTATTCCTGCTCTCCCCTATTCATCAGGCTATCACCAAGACTCCAGAACTTCCTATGAGCCCAATCTTGTGATGAAATGTATAGACAACACACAGTACAATATGTTACCCTGAACACATATGGTACCAGACGAAGACAACCAGTTAAATCCTGGAAAACAATCCAAAGCCCTATATAACTAAGAGGTAAAGTAGGACAGACAGACTCCAAATGCCATAAAGAGCCAGCTACTCTGAAAAAGAAGCCAGGGTAATTTCACAAAGAACAATTTCATCCACATTCAGATTTTCCCTAGGATCCAAAACCAGAAACTAGACTGCAAAACGTGAAGACAGGAGAGAATTTTGAAGCTCAGTTCATTCTTATCACTTAAACAGAACCTTCCTTTCCACCTAAACTTCAATAGTGCTCATCTAAGTGCTTTTAAGTCTCTTTTTCAACCTTAGAATTAGTTATATTCCAATACTTATGTTATTTCAATACAGTTTTCCATCAATATTCTGATAGATTATGGTCATTTTAAAAAAGCACTAAAATATTAAGAGATTGTGATATCTTACCTACAGTTCTAACAGGTAATTAAATTTCAGACGTGAAATTTTCAACTAGTCAATTAAAGTAATATTTCCTTTCACCCTGAAACTAGTATGTGATGAGGCCAGGTACTTACTAACAAACCATTGCTTTTTACCCAGAGGGGGAAAACCACCTGGGACTAGGAAGGTGAAGTGTAACTTTATAATTTTAAATGAATTTATTGCCTGTCTTTGAAAGAGATTCTTAGAACTTATCTGGCTCTATCAGCCTCCCTAGGTTTCTATGTAGTTCATTTATACCCTTTGTTTAAATCTCAGCTTAAATCCCTCCTATGGGTCTCCCCAATGACATTTGCTCCCCTTTGGATTTCTCAGTGTTGTCCCTATCACTATGTTCCATAAACCATAACAATCGTAGCTGAGGTAGACTCTCCCGTGCCAACATCACCACTTACTACTACCTGTTTTTGTAAGTCATTACCAGATGCTCTAGATCCATAGATACCTGTCGAATCGGCTTCATTGTCAGCACAAACAGCTGAGACAGCTCCTCAGTGCCTTTGTGGCTCTAGGAGCTGAATCTAGTGCCATCCTAGCATCTCTGTACCATGAGCTGTCTCAGACTAAGTAATGTTTTATGCCTCTTTAAATAGTCTAAGGATAGAATAATCGTGTCCCACTAATCCCCAACACATTTGAGCCTTCTTTATGTTTAGCCGTATCTCATCCTATATTTGAGCAATGTTTTTAGCCATATTTTTATTACAAAAATTTTTAAACAGCAAAGCTAAAAAAATAGTGCAATGAACATATGCCCACCATCCAACAACCTATATCCAACAATTAATGTTTGCCATATTTGCTTTATCTAACTATCATCTATCTATCATCTATCAGTCTATATCTTACTGAATCATTTGAAAATAAACTTCAGAGATAATGTTACTCCTAAATATTTCAGCATGTGTATAGAAGAGGGGAATTTTCCTACATAGCCATAATACTATTTAACACATAAGATAATTAGTAATAATTTATTAATCCACTGATATCTAATCAGTTTATCTAATCTACCAATCTATCTAATTTAACCAATTTCCCCCAAAATACCCTTGCAACTGCTTTTTTAAACCAGGATTCAGTCACAATTCACATATTTCATTTGGCATCACTAGTTTCTTTCAGTCTAAAACAATTCCCCAACATTATTTTTTTCATATTTTGACTTTTTCATGAGATGAGGCCAAATGCCATATAAAATATCTCACACTCTACACCTGTCTGATTGTTTTCCTTTTGGATTTTTAACTTTTCCTTTACACTCTTTATTTCTTATAACTTGTCAGTTAGATCTAAAGTCTCAGTTGTATTCAGGTTAAGCATTTTTTTCAAAAATACTTTCTAGGTGATCCTGAGCACTTATATTGCATCACATCGGGAAACATATAATGTCAGGTTTCCCTTCTATTGGTTATAAAAAATTGATTACTTTTGAGTGGCTACCACCAGATCTCTCCATTGCTAAGATCTACTTTTCCCTTTGTAATTAGCAAGTAAATTGTGGGGCTGAATGCACTGTTGAAAACAACACCATGTATTTCCCAATGACATCTCGCATTTATCATTCTTTGATGATCCTATATTAGAACAGTCATTTCATTGGGATTGCAAAATTGTGGTTCTCTTACAATATTATTTTTTCTACATTTATTGGCAATTCATCTTCCATAATAAAGTGAGCATGGTAGTTGTGTACCAGGAACTATTGTAACATTGTATGTCAACTATGCTCAAAAAAATTCTGTCTCTTTCGCTCTCTTGGGCCTCCCTGAGATACAATAATATTGAAATTAAGCCAATTAACAACCCTGGTGGCCTTTAAGTATTTAAGCAAAAGGAAGAAACCTACATCTCACTTTAAATCAAAAGCTAGACATGATTAAACTTAGTGAGGAAAAATATGGCAAAAGCCAACACAGGTCAAAAACCAGGCCTCTTGTTTCAAACAGTTAGCCAAGTTGTGAATGCAAAGGAAAAGTTCTTAAAGAACATTTAAAGTGCTACACCAGTGAATACATGAATGATAAGAAAGCAAAACAGCCTTATTGCTGATATGGAGAAAGTCTCAGTGTTCTGGATAGAAGATCAAACCAGCCACAACATTCCCTCAAGCCAAAGCCTAACCCAGAGCAAGGCCTTAACTCTCCAATTTTATGAAGGCTGAGAGAGGTGAGGAAGCAAAGTTTGAAGCTAACAGAGAGGTTGGTTTATGGAGTTTAAGGAAAGAAGTTGTCCCTACAACATAAAAGTACAAGGTGAATAAGCAAGTGCTGATATAAAAGCTGCAACAAGTTATCCAGAAGATCTAGCTAAGATACTTAATGAAGGTAGCTACACTAAACAACAGATTTTCAACAAAGATGAAACAGCCTTTTATTGGGAAAAGGTGCCATCTAGGACTTTCATAGCTAGAGAGAAATCAATGTCTGGCTTCAAAGCTTCAAAAGACAGGCTGACTCTCTTATTAGGGGCTAATGCAGTTGGTGACTTTAAGTAGAAACCAATACTCGTCTACTATTACAAAACTCCTAGAATCTTACAAATTATGCTATATCTATTCTCCCTGTGCTCTATCAGGAATAACAAGGCCAGGATGACAGTATATCTGTTTACAACATGGCTTGCTGAATATTTTAAGCCCACTGTTGAGACCTACTGCTCAGAAAAAGGGATCCCTTTCAAATTATTACTGCTCATTGATAATGCACCTGGTCACCCAAGAGTTCTGACAGAGATGGGCGAGATTAATGCTGTTGTCATGCCTGTTAACACAACATCCATTCTGCAGCCCATGGATCGAGAGACGGTTTTGACTTTTAGGTCTTATTATTTAAAAAATACATTTTGTAAAGCTGTAGCTGCCATAAATAGAATTCCTCTGACGGATCTGCACAGAGTAAATTAAAAAACCTTCTGCAAAGGATTCACCATCTAGATGCCTTTAAGAATATGCATGATTCATGGGAAGAGGTGAAAAAATCAGCATTAACAGAAGTTTGAAAGAAGTTAATTCCAACCCTTATGGATAACTTTGAGGGGTTCAAGACTTTAGTGGAGGAAGTAACTACAGATGTGGTGGAAATAGCAAGAGAACTAGAATTAGAAGTGGTGCCTGAAGATGTAACTGAATTGCTGCAATTTCATGGTAAAACTTTAATGGATGAGGAGTTGCTTCTTATGAATGAGCAAAGAAAATAGTTTCTTGAGATAAAATCTATTCCTGGTGATGATGTAAAGTTTGTTGAAATGACAACAAAAGATTTTAGCATATTACATAAACTTAGTTGATAAAGCAGTGGCAGGGTTTGAGAAGATTGACTCCAATTTTGAAAGTTCTGCTGGGGGTTATCAAGGTTTTAAACAGCATTGCATGCTACACAGAAATTGTTCCTGAAAGGAAGAGTCAGTCAATGTGCCAAACTTCAGTGTTGTCTTATTTTAAGAAATTGCCACAGCCTGGTCAGTCAGCAAGCATCACGTACAGCAATCGCCACTCTGGTCAGTAAGCAGCCATCAACATCAAGGCAAAACCCCCACCAGCAAAAAGATTATGACTCACTGAAAGCCCAGATAATGGTTTGCATTTTTTATCAATAGAGCTTGTTTGTTTGTTTGTTTGTTTGTTTGTTTTGAGAGAGAGTGAGGGGGGCAGAGGGAGAGAGAGAATGTTAAGCAGGTTCCACGCCCAGCATGGAACTGATTGCAGGGCTCCATCTCACGACACTGAGACCATGACCCTTTTCATGACCTGAGCTGAGATCAAGAGTCAGGGGCTTAACAGACTGAGCCACCCAGGTGCCCCAGCAATTGAGTATTTTTTTAAACAAGTTATGTACATAGTTTTTTAGACATAATGCTATTGCACACTTAATAGACCATAGTATAGGGCAAACATAAGTTTTATGCACACTGAGAAACCAAAAATTCATTTGAATTGCTTTCTTGCAATATTTGTTTTATTGCCGTGGTCTGGGATGAAATCCACAGTATCTCCAAGGTATACTTGTACTGTGTCAAAGGTCACTTGAAATGATTTTTCTCTCTGAATTATATCACTAATTTAAAATAGAGCTACATGTATTTATTATGGTTTCTCTCCAATTTCAGGGTTTAGCTTTTCCAGTTTTTTTAAATCTTTTAATATATTTAATATTTATGTAGTTCAAAATTTGAAAAATTATATAAAAAGAAAGATGTACTTAATAAATTCTTGCTTCCTTCCATCTACTCCTACTTCATTCTTCCCATTCATCTTCTAGAGGTCACCATTTTTAAAAGTTTTAGTTTTGCAACACAACACACACACTATTCTGTACCTTGTTTTTTCCACTTAACAATACATCCTGAACATTATTCCAAATCAATACATAGAGATAGTCTTTATTTCCTTTAAGGTCTGCAGAGTACTTCATTGGGTGTATGTGTCATAGTTTATACCACCACCCCTGTGGATGAACATCTGAATTATTTTTAACCTTCTGATGTTACAAGAAAGCATCAGTAAATAACCTTGTGCATGTGTTGTTTTGTATTTGTGGAGCTATATCTCTTTGGAGATTTCTGGAAGTGAGGTTCTTGGGTCAAAGGAAAATGTGGAGATAATTTTGTTAGATATTGTTAACTTTTTCAGAGGGGTTATGCTGTTTTGCACTCCCATTAGTAATGTATGCCTCATTGAGTTGTTTCCAGTGTTTGGATAAATGCCAATCTGATAGGTAAGAAATATCTCAGTGTAGTTTTAATTTGCATTTTTCTTATTATGAGTGAGATTAAGTATCCTTTCAGGTGCTCAAGAGCCTTTTGTCTCTTTTTATCAATTGTCTATGTCTTTTGTCCAATTTTCTATTAGGGTTTTGGACATTTCCTTCACTATTTTAAGATCTTTTTATATATTAGAACAGAGTAGTGATTCTCAACTGGAAATTATTTGCTTCCTTCTCTGCTCCCCTCCCCCAGGATATTTGGCAATGTCTGGAAGTATGTTTGGTTGTTACACCTGAGGAAGGGGTACTATTGGCATCCACAAGGTAGAGTCCAAAGATGCGGCTAAACATTCTACAATGCACAGGACACCCCCACAATAAAGAATTATCTAGCCCCCAAATGTCAAAAGTGCTGAGGTTGAGAAACACTGGGTTAGATCCTTGTGATATAAATTGCAAATATTTCCTCTTGACTTGTCCTCTGATTTTGCTTTTAATAGCATGTTTTGTCCTTTTTTTAAGTAGTTTATTTTCTCATTCTTTTCTCTTTCTGCTTCTGTATTTTAAGTCAATAGTTAGAAAGACTTCCCCAACTCTCGGGTAATAATAGAATTCACTGTTTTCTTCTTGAACTTGTATAATTTTATATTTTATATTTATGTAAAATTAATCTTAGAATTAATCTTGAGATAACATGTGAAGTAGGATTCAATTGTTTTTGCTTTTTTTTAAAATGGCTCTTAACTTGTACCGATACCATTTGTTCTAAAGATCATCCTTTTCTGCAGTGATTTGAGATGACAACTTTATCATATACCCAATTTCCATATATACCTGAGTCTATTTCTGGACTTTTCATTTGTTTCATTGTCCTGTCTACTCATGGAGCAATACCACACTGTTTTAATTATAGAGGCTTTACAACAGAGGGAATATGAAGCAGAGGATTTTACAGATGATGGAAGAGTGGAAAAGCCAAACAGGGGGCAGTGAGGTGACCTAGAGACTAGCACAAGCAGGAAGCCATTAGCATCCTTAGGCTGAGACACAAAAGGAGATGGTGGTGTTATCAGAGCCCTGGGACCAACAAAACCAAGGATGTAGTAATGGAACCTTGGAAAAGAAACAGTCCCAATGGAGATGCTTCCCAAGGCAGAAAGAGAGGGAGAGAAATACTCCTGGCTTCTCCCTTCCTAACCTTTCCAGTCTCTCATAAGCTTCCCATTGGCTGTTCAAGGCCACCCAGAAACCAGCTGAATTGGAATTCTGGGAAAGACAGCCCACAGGGATCTGCCTCATGTAATACAGAACAGAAGAGCAAATGCAGGTATATCCAGGCCCAGCAATACTGGCTTTCTTAGTTCAGAGGCTACTTCTGTGGATATGTGAAAGATTTTTCCTCATCTGTTTTGTTTTTCTTTTATTGATTTTTCTGACCATCCTTTGTTAATTTTTTGCCAATTTTTGTTTCAGTATGCCCCTTATTTTAAGCTTTTCTTTGTCCCCCTTTATAACCAAACCTTCAAGGAACACCTGAACTATCCAGAGTGCCACCTTCTCCATCAGAAGTACCTGTTAGAGACCACTTCCAATCTTGTCCCCTAGGTTCCTTTCTTCTAATGCCCCAGTATTCAGTACTCTGATCTACCAGATCTCAGGATTGTTCTGAATATTTCACTTAGAATTGGACACCTACCAACCTTAAACTCAGGGAGGTGTGGCTCTTGTCTCAGGCCCTTTGCCTTTAGGGTTCCCAAGCTTTGGAGGACCTTCTTCAAAAATTTTCTAAGGCCCTTCTCAGTGCCTCGGACTGACCAGGGCTGACAGTTCCTCCATTGCCATCCGGCCATGGCTCCCTGAACCCAGACCAGGATCCATGTAAGCCCTGGTCCCCATTGCTTGCCTTTGAGGCACTCTATAACTCTCTACTCTGCACATGGAATCATCAGATGCCCCCAAGGAGCTCTGGAACTGACACATTTCTGTGGCCAATCCTGGTTCTAGAAGGGTGGCCTGGTGAGTGGACCTTTGCTACTGGCCACCACAGTAGTTCTTTTGTGAGGTCACATGAAACTGATTCACCAAAATAGTGCTGACATGCTGATTTGGATGACTGTCACTCACATCAGACACTGGACAAGTTTTAGGCTCTAGCTACCAGCCATCCGTCACTCACCCTTGGGCATGAGCTGTGGGTCTGTGCATCAGCTATCACTGGTCTGTATCTGACCATTGTGCTGCCTCCAGTCTGTAGCACTTGAGGGTAGGAGGGACTGCAGGAGGCATCCTTGATCCTAGGTGGTTCCAACCACTCATACCCAGGATGCTTACCTCAACTCTGCAGGCTCCATGCCTCATGTCAGGTAGTCCTCTGGGGTTGGTCTTGGGACAAGGTGTCCCCCAAGACCTTTCCAGATTTCCATGGGCCCTTCTGACCAATGTTCTCCAGTTGATGCAGTGATGTTCTCTTCAGGGGCAAGTCTATGCCATGCTGAGTGAAGGATGGACATTCCTTTTGCACAAATAGAACTTCTCTTCTCACACTGTCCATAGGCCTCTTGCCTATCTTCCCCACTGGTGGCAGTTTGTGGAAGGTGAGAATATAGACAATATTGAAAGTAATACAAATTTAAGGAATGCAGTGATGTTAGCCTAAACAGTTCAAGAGAAGCATTGTTGGAAGATACATTGAGTTTATGCTATAAAATTGCAGTCAGTAAGTTAAATATGATTGGAGAACAAACTATCATTCTTATTTTCTGGAATACTCTGGGAATAGCTTGTATTCATAGTCATCATCAATGAATCACAGTAACAACTTTGAGAGAGTCACTGGAGTCAGAATTCACAGGTAGCATGATAAATGATGCAGTGTAATGAGTGATGGTGTAACCCACATCAAGTAAATGGTATTAGAACTGCATGTGCAAAAGGATATGTGTTGTTTACATATACACAGGCTCTAAAGAGCCATTAACAGTAACAAGCATATTGTTACCTTTTTCTCATGGTGGGAGATATGAAATTGGCTAGGAATGGCACATATAGCAATAAGGAACATGAAGAAATGGTTCCTGGATCTGAACAGGAAGAGTTCACAGGTAGTGTCCAGACCCTTCATGTGCACTGATTGTACAATAAACAAGGATGTAAGTACCTCTTCTCTATCCATCATTCTAAATCTTCATTGATAAATCACTGTACCTTACATGGATCCATGCATTTTGTAATACATTTAAATTAAATGCTTTATATAGACAGGAGTTTTCAAGTCCAAAACATTTGCCTGGGATCTTGCATACCTTGTGGATGATCCTGGTTGGACCTTCTTTTGGGGGAAATGCTTGTTGGTCCCTTGTATTTTACTATTATGGGAAATCTTTCTTACTTCCCTTTTGTATGTGAAAATTCCCACTTGGTTTCAGACGGTTATTTCTCCCACTTATATGTAAGTTGACTCTGTGTCCAAATCATGCTCTTGCATGAGTTATGGTGATTTTATTTACTCTCCTTGGTTTGATCTAAAAGATTTGTTGAGTAACAGTGGAGTGATTCAGTTAGGCAGCTTATATTATCCTTTGAGAATCGAAACTCAAGAGTAAATTCAGATTGTGTGAGGACTGGAACTTTTATAATTTTGGAGATCCTCTTTAAGAAGAAAAATATATAAGGAACTCAGTATAGGGCTCTGGCAGGTTTTGGTATAAATCAGAGGCTCTGAAGCTTAAGCATCATGAGCTTCACAGTAAATCTGCCTTTGCTGGAATGACAATTTTTTAAAATTCTCAATCAGTGCAAAATGTTGTCTATCTCTTTGAAATTTCATCTTGTTAAATTTCTACCTCTTGAAATCCTGTATCTGTTATACACTATATTTTTTATTCCTCTTGGTTTCATGTCATTTGTAAACTAGCATTCCATCTGTGATTTCATCTAAGTCACTGTAAAATAATAAGTCAGTTGAAGGTTTTACTAAATAAACTTTATTGAAATATTTGTTTCTAAGGGAAAGAATTTCTTCCTTTTTTTCCTACACAGTTTTTATTTTCTCCTTTAACATTGACTTTCCTACCCTACTATACTCATCTTTTTTACTAAAAGTAGAAATTGGGAAGTCTGCTAAAGATTTATTTATAAGCAAATTAAAGGAATGTGTCTTTTATCTGCAATGGCCATAGGGAGGGGAGGGGAAAATTCACTTAATCTTTATAAAATATTTGGTGATTTCAGAGGAGATCTGTAACAATTTTCCAGGTCCCAATAATTCTGACATTATTGAGATGTACAATTTGACTCTAGTGGGATGCATAATTATTTAATCTGAGATCAACTTAACTTTGGGCATGTATCTCACAATTCCCTTAATTTAAAAATCAAATATGAGTAAAATAACAAAGACATCTTAATAGTTCATTATTTTCATACTCTTAGGCCCCTACTGAGATAAAATGTATCTTTTTAGAGGTTACTGAACTCTTTAGAGGATAAATTATATAAATTAACAGATAAATTGATTGACTCTATTAAGGTATGTGACTATAAAAATTATCTGAAGCCTGGTAGATAAAATACATATTTGGCAATAAACTTGCAAGAACTTTATAGAAGATATTTTCATAAATATGTGATATAATGTGTTAGCAGACCTTAGGTGGGGGGAACCCTTATGTTCTTGTTTATTTCTGCTTCTAATTACCTGTGTAATTTTGGATATGATAGTTAGTAGTTCTGAATTTTAGGCTATGACCTTAAAGGACATTTTTATTTCTTCCATTCATTAGGATGTACTTTAACATGAAGAGTTTGAATTCTGAAATTATATTTCCTCCTCTGCAGCCACTTACCTTGGGCAAAGTATTTTATGTCTCTAAGCTTCAGTTGCCTTATCTGTGAAGTAAGGATCTACTTCATAGATATTTTTTGTGCAGATTAGATGAGATAATATATGTATTTAGCAGAGATACTGGCAAATAATTGAAGATCATCCAATGTTGCCAATTATAATAAGGTTTTATTGTGTCAGGTTATTTCCTAGGCATAGATAAAATTGCTAAGGCTATAACTGCCATAAAATGTTCTCTACTTTTGAATATGCTAATAGATTTTAGCAATATGCCATTTCATTTCACTGAGCTATACAGTCAATATCTGTGATGCTTTAGGATATTGTCTACAGTGATGTTGAATATTAGGATTTTCCTTTTTAATTATTTCAGATTTATAACATTCTTAGAAAATGTCTAATTATTATCTTCCCTACATAGTATGTGTTTTGTTTCACCTTTTTTTTTCCCCTGGCATTTGCAATTTATATAGAAGCTTTCATGTATTGACATAGGTACTTAGTCATCTCCTTGGTTACATATGCAAATATAAAGCAAATGTGAAGATAAAATATAGAACACACAATTTAAAATTAATTTTATTGAAATTAAGTAAAGTCAAATGCTTAGCATTTCTCTTACTTGCAATGCTGTTATGAAGAATAAATAGATCACCAGTTCTCACAAAGATTATATAATTTTAGAGGTTTTAATAATGAACTTCATCCAATTGATTAGAAAACACCATATATTCAAATTTGACCATTCAGACAGACAAATTTCACTAAACTATATTAAAGCTAATTTGCCAACCAAATCATATTGACCGTATATTGCTAATAGTGCTAGATTATTGATCCCAAACTTTCCATTTGTACCATTAACACATAAATTTTTAAACACTTAATTCTAAGAAATAGTTTCAGATACATCTGTTAACTTTCTTACAAGTATACCTTCCTTCCCTTCTTTCGTATGTCTTATTTTAGCTGATACAGTACAATACCAGGCATCAAGGAAGGAACAAAAGCCCTGATAATAAGGAGTTGCTTAATAAAGTGTTAGGAATGAGACTTTCAGAAATAGTTTCTTTTTATTAGTTTAATAAAAAGTACACTTAGTACTTGATTAGTCAGCTTTTGCTGTGACAACAAACCATAAAATCTTGACTTAAAACAATGAAGATTTATGTCTTGCTCACAGGTTTGCAAGTTGGCTGGACTCATTGGGCAAAGCTAGGTTCAGATGGGTTTGGGTCAGTTGTTCTATTCCATGTGTCTTTTGACTCAGGGACCTAGGCTCAAGAAGCAACCACTGTTTGGGACATGGCTGGCTTATAGCAGAGGGCATAATCTTAAGAGAGTGAAGAGAGGCATGTAGTCCTTCTTAAAGCCTCTCCTTGGATCACTAGAGTGGCCCTTCCAACACACCCCATGGGTCAAAGCAAGTCACATGGATGAGCCCAAAGTCAGTGGTGCAGAGAATTATGCTTTGTCCACAGGGAAGCTATGCTGAAGGGGGAGATAAGTAATTGTGAGCAAATAATGCAATCTTCTATAGTACCTATATTATTTCATGTAAGACATTTGGTCTAGATTCAAACTTGAATCATTAGGTCTTTTTATGTATAAGGTAGGGCATAGAATTTTAACATTTTGGAGGCAAAGGGACTTGAAGAGTATAATCCTATTGCTTCATTTTATAGATAAAATAGTTGACCTGGAGACTTTTGTCCATGATTAGATTCTGTTCATGATAAAGATGGATGTGAAACCCAGCTTACCATTATTCACAGTTAATGCATTATGCTGCCAGTTGGTTAATTATTTAGTCTAGACCTAAGTACTCTTGGAGAAGTGAAAAAGAGTGAAAATTCAAATTCAGAATAGAAAAGCTAAGAGTTTACCAGAGTTCTCTTCTCAGGCTAGCAAGATTTAATAATTCAATTTCAGTTCTGCTAAAATTAATTGACCACTTAGAGTGAGCGGGATTCTGCACAAAGCTTTACTAGTCAAAAAATATAATAAAACATTAATACTTCAAAACTACTGGAAGAAGAGAAAGTTAAGACAGGATAAAGTACAATTGATATTTATATGACTATCGGGGTTATAAAATAAAAAAATAATTAAAAGTTGTTTACACTAAGATTAACTATTATACTGCTTGAAATAAATACATAAAAAGCAGAGTCTATTAAATCTTGACTGATACCTGAAGAATTAATTTTCTTTGGGAACATTTGGTCAGAGTAGTAAAAACATCATGTTGTACATTCCCGTTACATAAAATGAGTGGTACCTCTGTGGAAGCAAACAATTTTCAAAGGTACTAGAAAATTGATTATATATAAGGAAAAGAGTAATTTATAAACCTTTTTTTTTCATTTATAAACCTTTTTAATCTCTAATAGTAAGAAGCCATTTTCATAGCCTCAGAATTTCTATAGCAATAATAATCATATCATTCTGATTGGCTTAATTTTCATGCTCCCGGAACACTTGATTACAAATATTTTTTCCATCTTGTAAAAAATTATTATCTGTGATTTCACCCAAGTCACATGGGAAGCAAGCAATAGACTCTGGAGAATAGTGAGGAGTGCTAGATTGCCTACCTGAATAGTGCTCTAGGTCAAGTACAGCAAGAGAAAGGTACAGAAAGTGGAGCAAGCATGTAGATGCCATACATAGAAGTAGTAGATGAGTTCACTCCAAGTGCCTGAATTGTAGAGGGAATGATAAAGTTGCATAACAGAGGGATATTTCATTCTTAGCCTCCAAAACAAAATAAGAAACTGGATCATCAAAGCATCTTGAATGAATGAATGAATGGATGAATATATTTAAGGAAAGTTTTTAAAAGAACAGAGGAGTGGAAAGATCAGCTTCATTTTACTAATGTTGACATTTTGGCAGGCTAATTCCTCTTCACACTTTACACCATTTTGATTTTAGTTGTAATTTCATTTCTTTGGTAAGCTTTTCTTTCTCCCCCAAGTCTGGACCAGTGGCTGCTCATAGCACCCTATACTTGCCCTTTATGATGACCTATAATTGCCCACTTGTTTGTCTAGTCTCATACCTACATTCTTTTAGCTCCATAGAGAAGAGACCATGTTAATTTTATCAGCTATTTTATTTATGGCATTTTGCACAATTCCTAGCTACATATAAGGTATCCCAATGCATTTGCTGAATGAATGAAGTGTGATGGAGTGGAACTCTGCATGTGTGTGTGCACACATGTGCACACACTGGCAGGTGCACAAATGCATACAAACATGAATGATGGGAGTTAGGGAATTTCGTGCAAGATATTAGAATGAATCAAACTTACCACATTAAAAACTATGGTAGTAGTAGAATCTAGAAATCTGTGGAATTTAATAGAATTCAAAAATCCTACTAAATATAAAAATATAATGAATTAAACTTACCACTTTGAAAATTATGGTACCAGTAGATTGTAGAAATCCATGAAACTTAACAGATAGACTCCAAAGACCTTATTAAATATAAAACATGACATTTTATAAGGAAAATGTCAACATGCCATGAGAAGGATGAATTACTATACAAATAATATTCAGAATAGTCACAAGTTAAAGGATTAAAATTGTATTGGCTCAAAGATTTATGTTCAAAACAACATTGAATTAAGTGTGGATGATGTTTTTGACTTTTACATGGGGAAGAATTTCTCATAACAAAAGCAGTGGAGTTGATCACAAATAAAGTGATCAATATGTTAACGACTACAAAAACAAGATCATCTGAATACCACAATGTATCAGATGAAAGTAAAGAGGCAATTGTTTACACTATAAAAAATTTTAACAAATGGTTACTATCTTAATAAAAGGAGTTCTTAAAAATTGTAAGAAGAAATACCCATGTATTAGTAGGAAATTAGATTTAAAAAATAGACAATTCAAAGACTATATTCAATTGGACAAACATATTCCACTTCACTAGTAATTAAATAATTAATAAATACAAATTAACATAGGAATATAATATAACATTTAAAATTAGAGGGGCGCCTGGATGGCTCAGTCGGTTAACAATCTGCCCTTGGCTCAGGTCATGGTCCTGGAGTCCCAGTATGGAGCCCCACATCAGACTCCCTGCTCAGCGGGGAGTCTGCTTCTCCCTCTCCCCCTGCTCATGTTCTCTCTCTCACTTTCTCTCACTCTCTCTAATAAATAAATAAAATCTTTAAATAAATAAATAAATACAATCAGAACAATTTTTAAATTATAATAATGCTACAAGATGAAACCAGAGAGGGAGACAAACCATAAGAGACTCTGAATCTCAGGAAACAAATTGAGGGTTGCTGGAGTAGAGGGGGAGGGGAGGGGTGGAGGGGCTGGGCAGTGGACATTGGGAAGGGTTTGTGCTATGGTGAGCGCTGTGAATTGTGTAAGACTCATGAATCACAGACCTGTACCCCTGAAATAAATTATACACTATATGTTAATAAAAAGAAAAATAAATAAATTATAATAATGCTGATAAGAGCAGGCTAAGGATTGTATTCTTTTCATGTACTGCAGTTGGAATAGGAATTGATACTTTTCTGTAATATAATTTAGCAAATGTCAAGATTCTTAAAAATGTTCATACCCTTTGAACTAGCAATTCCACTTTTAGGAATTCATCCTATCATAACCTAAGATGAGGTTCATAAATGGAAAGTTTTTTTAAATGTAATTTCTTAGATAAGTATTTTTTAAATTCCAATATGGATGGGACACTATGTTAGATGTTGGGGATATAATGGTAAACAGAACAAAGCACTTGCATCTCGGGGGACATCCAGACACATAAACAGATGATAAGTACACAGCTAATATTTAAATAGGTGAAGTTAATAAATAGTTAAATAGGGACTGTTGTAGGTGCTTTTAATATAGTAACTATTTTATCTTCCCAACAACCTGACAAGCAGGTACTATTATAATCTTATTGAAGACAGAGGGATTAAGTGATTTTTTTCAAGGTCACTCTGCTCATGTTGGAGATAGGATTTAAACCCAGGAATGTCATTAAACCCACACTGTTAACCACTATGCAGGGATGGATATAATGCAGAGTCCATTATTTAAAATGCTACGAAGTTATCCATCAATAGAAAAAAAAAGTTAAAGAAATTAATCTATTTAAATAATATAATTTTATTCAGTCATGGTAAAAAATGACTTTCCAAAATCTTTTAGTGACAGGAGAAATATTTAAAATATAATATTAAATAAAGTTGGATACAAATCAACATAGATACAATGAATCCAATTTTATTATTAAGAAGTATTATACATACATGTATGTATTATACATATTTATATGTTCATAAATAACATTTCTGTATACATATTCATTTAACATTTGTTTTCCACACTAGATTCTGAGTTGATAAGATTAGGTGCTTTTTGGTTGGTTAACCACTGTATACCTAACAATTACCACTGTGCCTGGAACTAATAAATAATGAATAAATTTTCATTGAATGAATGAATGGCAAAAAAAAAAAAAAAAGCCTAAAAGAATATCCACCTTAAAATGCTAGTAGTAATTCTTTCTGAATTCTGAAATTGTGGGTTATTATATTTTTCTTTGTTATAGTTTTTAGTGTAAGTTTACAAATTAGTATAAATTTAGTATAAAATAAAAACTGGTGAACATGTATAGATTTAACTGATCTAGGTTTTTAGAGCAAAACAGGTTCTAAAGGAACTTGTATTTAAACAGAATTAACAACCATCGGTCTTAGATGGCTTAGGCATCAATCTGCTAGAAGATAGGAGATTGAACTAGATGATCCTCTGAGATTTCTGATAGATACAGGTTGCCTGGTATGCCAGGCATTAATTTATCATCTCTTAGCTGCAAATTTATATCCCATTGTCTGCTCTGCAAAAATGGAGATAAGCCCTTTAAATATTTTTTTCTTTGCCAGCATGCACAATGTTAAGCTTTGTCTGTTGAGAATACTGGAGACAGATAATAGGAGAAAGGGGAGTTCTGGTTTTGTAGTGCTTGCTGAGCAGGCTCCTGCAGTATGATGATGCTCCAGCATTAGGCTCCTGCGGTGCATGGTAGTCAGCAGCACCCAAAAGCCTAGAGTTTATTCCAGCACCCACCTTGGGCAGTTTCACCAAGATACCTTCCTATGAACAGTTTTGCCTGGCATCCTAGAGAGCAGATTTCCAACAAGTGCTGGAGCATAGATCTTCAGCAACTTACTCTGGCATGGCACCCTATTCAGTGCCTGTTACTCAGTGAGCCATGGCTGTGCCCTTCCTGACCAGTCTGGATCAGCCTTGGCTATGGGGGGCATCTTCCTTGGGCACTCCATCTCAGCCCTAGATTAATGGCTGCTCCTTATATCTGCTATTCCTATATTCTTTAGAGTTCCCTTACTCTTTACTAGCCAGTCCTTCAATGTGCCAATCTCCTGTTATAGTTCTTTATCTATTAAACTTTTCCTGTGTAGTTTCTGCCTCCTGATTGGACCATGACTGATACACCTGCATTTTGTGAATTTTGATAATCTTATTATAATTTTCATTTTCCTCTCTTCACTGAAAAATAGGTAAAGGATATCAATAAAATATTGCAAGGGGTATGTTTATCACAGATGTAAAGAACCATAATTATTAAAATATAGAAAAGGAGATATAAAGAAGTCTCCTCAAAGTATATAAAATTCCAAATATGCAGGTACATGATGAAGCTGGGTAAATATCTCTTAAGCAGGGAAGGAGGAAATATAACGTATTAAGGAAAATATTCCCTTCTGCAATGGTAAACAGCATGAAAGCAGAGCTATTAGCAAACAAGGTATTAAAGGGAAGAAACTATCAGAAGACAAAATGATATACGCAAATAAGAAAATCTGAATCTCCATATAGAGGCCACCAAATCAGAATGCCAAGCAAACAAAAGTGAGCTCCTTTTTTGCAGGGCAGTGGTGCTTATCTAATTCTGAATATGATTCTCTCAAATTAATATTGCTCACCTTTTATTTAGAGGACAACTAAAAAAGAACAGAATGAACCTGAATGTTCGTTAAGGAATAAATTTGCCACAGGAGAAATAAATAAATAAAATTGCAAATGCAGATCTGATGTAATTATTGAAATGAATTACACAGAGAAATTTGCATAAAAACTAAGGAAATAATTCTAGCACTATCCTAATCTGTAGTTACCAATTATGAAACCTGAAGGACATTTACCTTATTTCAGGGGAATTATGGGTTAATGCAGAAATTCCACTGGATTAGGCCTCATATGGCCTGGGTTTAAAATTGGGATTCAAAGAAATGATTATTTACAAAGATTTTGAGACAAAATGTTTATCAATTAAAGGAAATATATGTGAAACAGTTAACATGTTACATTGCATGAAATGTGCACACAATAATATTAAATATCATACTGGTGGCTACTAATGGTAATAGAGCTAAAGATCATATTGACCTTTTATTGGCATCACACATTATTATTTATTTGTTCAAAAGCCTTTGAGGTTTTTTCTATACAGAAACTACTATACGAGGAGTGGTGATTGATTTGCAAATATTGGACCATGCTTGCATCCTGTAATAGATCCCTCTTGATCATGGTGAATGATTTTTCTAATGTACTGTTGACTTCAATTTGCTAGTATTTTGTTGAGGACTTTTGCATCTATGCTCATAAGGGATATTGGTCTGTAGTTCTCCTTTTTAGTGGAGGCTTTATCTGGTTTCCCCCCAACTTCTTAATTCTCTATCCCAGGTTGTTTGAATCATACACTTACCTTTCATTCAATTTGAAGTCAACAAACAAGATCTTGGGTATTTTTCTGTCAACTGTTGTTACCTCACAGGTCCCCTGTCTCCTACTTGTGTAATTAACTTTGTAACCAAAATACACTGAATAATCTTATCCATGTTAATATTGTGGGCGTTCGGCCCAGTGATCCAGGACTTAAGGCCATTTTGGCATTTGTTGCATTAGCTCTCCTTCCCAATGTTGTGACAACCATGAATTTGATAAGCATTTCTTTTGAGAATTCATCCAGATTAGAGATGAGTAGTTCCTATTTGATAAGGACCTATTATATGCCAGACACTATACGTATATTACCTTACTTAATGTTCACCATGAAGACATATTGAGGCTCAGAGAGGTTTGACATCACATAGAAAGAAAGAGACAAACTTAGAATCTAGATCTTTGATTTTGAAGCACATGTTTTCACTGTTATATTTATGTTTCATAGTACATAAGAAATCACATGAGAAACAATTATATGTTTCCTAGGCTTTACCCAAGAGTGTCTGATTCATTAGGTCTTCTAGGTAGAACCCAGGAATCTGCATTTGAGAATTACTGTATTACTTCATGATATCGCTAATGAACAGGAAAGGGTCTGTGGCTCACATCAGACCCCTGCGGGATGGTACTAAATATTTCCTTCCTGGCTGTTTAGATCCATTTATTAATACACTCCTGATGGAGTACATCACATTATGCTATTATATAACTTATATTTACTATTCAGTTCATAACATTTTGAGGATACTTCTTTTATATTGCATGAAGCAGAGGAGAAACCCATGTGTCAATAAGGAGCTTAGCTGAAATCAAGATAATTTACATAAACATAAATTCATCCTTTCATTGGACTATAATCATAGTAACCTCAACAGAAAAGAAAATTATTTTGGTATTCAACTAGTGGTCTCCTAGTTGATGGATGCCTCAAGTAGTATGATTACACAGAAAGAAGAGCAGACTTTGATAAGGAAAATCAGAGTACATTACAGACAAGTGCCATCCTTTCCCAGTTCCTTTGAGAGCTGGCCCTGGGAGCTAGAGAAGAAAGCAGCAGACTAGTGTCATCAAGGGACTGTTCTATGGAGGAAACGGATGGGACTAGAGCTGAAACCTTAAGGAATAGGCAGGTCCTGGCATAAGGATGGAGGACGTAGCAAGAAAAGTAAAGGGAAAAAACAAGGACAACATCCAGGAATTGATATGCTGAATGAAAGAGATCAAAAGGAAACTAGGCTGACCAGAGTTATGGTTTATGCTCTGGAATCCTGGGAGAGAAGATGAAATTGGGCCAGAATATAGAAAGCATTAAAAGCACAATAGAAGAGATTAGATTTAATTTTATATGGCCAGAGGGACTCATAGGTTTTCAAGTATGAAGTGACATGAGAAAGCAGTGTAATATAAGGTGATAATAGTAACAGTCACTACCATTTACTGTGTGCCTGCCATATGCCAGGATTTTTATAGGCAATGCATGCATTTACTCTCCATAAATTTATGAGGCTGGTATTATCTCAATTTTGCAGATAAGGAAACAGACTTAAGGGAGATAGATTCATCTAAGAGTTCACAGTAAAATGGAGTGAAATCAGCACTTCACCCATATATATCTGACTCTGAAGACTATATCACTCTGTGCTGCTTCTAATGAGATTGGTCTGAGGTCCTTGTAAGATTTATACCGGGGGGAAACAAAGATTCCAGTTAAGAGAAGGTAACCTAGGCTTGGGTATTGTGATTTCATTTTGTATACATTGGGCTTGAGAGGTTAAGACCACTGTTTGGGAGTGGGAGTCAATTTAAGGTTGAATTATAATAGAAAGCAAATTACAGGGTCAAACTTACCCTTCATATGAATGTATCAGAAAGTAAGTTTTTAAGAATTATTGGGAATCTCTTGCTGTAGCTATAATACTCTATAAATTATTTAGAAAGAAATCTAGATTCTCAAGAGAAATAGACTTCATGTATATCAGGAAAAGTTTAGGGGACCAATATACAAAAAAAAAATTGCCATTGATAGTTGAGGTACTCAAATAATCTCTAGGTGCTTAATCTTTTAAGTGAATAATTAATGGACTTGTGAGATCTCTCTAAGGTTGTTATAGTGTGATTTTTATTTCTAGATGAGTCTTTTGCCTGATGGGAGTGGCATCTCAAGATACCTTGATTTCTTTTTTTTTTTTTTTTTAAAGATTTTATTTATTTACTTGACAGAGAGAGAGACAGTGAGAGAAAGAACACAAGCAGGGGGAGTGGGAGAGGGAGAAGCAGGCTTCCCGCTGAGCAGGGAGCCCAACCTGGGATTCGACCCCAGGACCCTGGGATTCGACCCCAGGACCCTGGGATCATGACGCTTAACAAATGAGCCACCCAGGCACCCCAAGATATCTTGAGTTCTTGATAATTTATCCTTTTATATTACATGCAACACAGATTATAGGAGATAATGGAAATAAAAAAGTGAGTCTCATCACGTTCATTAAAGACAAAGCAGAATTATTAGTGGCTGCAAGAAAGTACTTATGGCAGGACTCAGTCTATGTGGTTTTCTGAAGTCTTTCAGTATTTCACAATCTGGGTAAAGATTTTCTCCTTTCAGATATTCACCAGAATGTTTGATATTTATTTCATTCTTATTTATGCTTTTGTTTTAAGCACTACTTCTCATGACTTCATGAAGCCATTTCCACCCAGTGATTAAGACAGGTGTGAAGTAATTTAAAAGCAAGCATGAACTAATTTTATGAAGGTTATCCATACACAAAAAGAAATTTCACAGAGCACATTTTTCTGACCTAACCTGGGTACTAACTGTAGCATTTGGTTCAGCTCTGCAGGTAATGCCAGTTGTTTTTTAAAAAGGCCTGCATACCCTTTTAAAGGATTTGCGTTTTTGGATCAGAATGAAAAGAGACCCACTTCCTTTCTTCCCTTATATGTTCTTCCTCATCCCCACCATAGGAACCCACAGACACTATTTTCACTAACTCTCTGTGCACCCTGGTCAAGTGATTTAACCTTTTTAAAGGTCACTTTCCTCCTCTTTAAAATGAAAGAGTTGAGCTAAAATGCTATCTCTTTAAAGTCTTTTTTACTCTTCAAGTTCCATGATTCCTTCTGACACTTTGGAATCTTTATATTCTTCTGTTCCCTTTATATATATTTAGCAACGTGAACCTCCTAACTGTACTAACATCACTTTCCATTGTTCCACCAAGCTATTTCTTGCATTACAACCCACTTGCTAAACTGTTTTGTCTCCCTTCCAATTAATATGACCTCTTCTAAAAGAAGTAGCCTACATTTCCTCCTGTGTCCAGCTTAGAGAAGGCTGGGTTTGAAGAAAGGAGTTATTCCTCAGGTCCCTAGATTTTACCCATCTGACTCTTTAGACTGCTTTGTTGAGCCATTGATAGAGTAACAATTTGATAATACCCCACCCAGTGTTACTGGCCAGTACCTTTGAGAGAAGATGAATTAAGATCATCTTATCTGACACCTAAAAGTGGTTCCATTTTTAGATACCTCTAAAGTTATTAAAATTATTTGTTCTTAACACAGAAGTTTCCAGGTTGTCTTTTTCAGAAATGGAAAGGACATGGTCCATAGCCAACAAATGTCAAAATAAGCAGTTTTACCTTTTCTAAGAATTAGCTTAAATGCTTTTCTTCTTTTTAAGCCATTTGAAAACAGCAGTGATTACAATGAGAAAAGTGCTGCCTATTTAAGAGGTAATTATAAGGATATGAAATTGACAACAAAATTAGTGTTCTTAGTTGTTTTTTAAAATCATATTAGCACTTCCAGAGCAGACTAGATAAATCTCTTTTCTATTGCTTATAGCTAATTAAAATATTAATACATTTGGGGGGTGCCTGGGTGGCTCAGTCGTTAAGCGTCTGCCTTCGGCTCAGGTCATGATCCCAGGGTCCTGGGATTGAGCCCCGCATCGGGCTCTCTGCTCAGCGGGGAGCCTGCCTCTCCCTCTCCTACTCTGCCTGCTTGTGTTCCCTCTCTCACTGTCTCTCTCTGTCAAATAAATAAATAAAATCTTTAAAAAAATAAAATAAAATAAAATAAAAATAAAATATTAATACATTTGGAATACAAAAAATGTGACTGATCATATGCAAATATTATTTTGTGCATAGAAAATCACCTCTAAGAAAATTAGATACAAAGGATATATAATCATGTGGTTGTTGCCCAAATTAATCTTTAAAACCAGTGGTAGGTAAGAGTTTATTTTTTAGAAAGTTATACATCTTAAATACCTAGGGTTTAAGGAAAATAAAATATAAAACCACAAATGTTTTTTTCTTTGCCAGAATCTAATGTTCATATAAAATTTCATTTATGGGTCCAGTATTTATCATTTGAACCTTGTTTAACAAAGCATACCTGCAATTCTTATAATTCCTATATTCCACAAACCTGAGAACCTCTTATCAAGTAGCAGACAATGCTATAGGCAGTGAGAACACAGCTGAAAATACATGGTGTCTGCCCTCAAAACGTTCACCTAAGAATGGAAAACAATTATGATACAATGTTATGAGTGCAACAACAGAGGGATGTCTTAGCTCAGGCTGCTATAAAAATGTAAGTTGAGAGGGCTTATAAACAAATGTTTTTTTCTCACAGTGCTGGAGGCTGAGAAGTCCAAGATCAAGACGCCAACAGATTTTGTGTCTGGTGAGGGTCCTTTTCCTGGTTCATAGATGGCAGTCTTTTTTTTTTTTTTTAAGATTTTATTTATGTATTTATTTATTTATTTGAGAGAGAGAAAGAGAGAGCATGAGCAGGGGGAAGGGCAGGAGGGGAGGGAGAGGGAGAGAATCTCAAACTGACTCCATTCTGAGTGCAGAGCCAGACCAGGGCTCAATCCCATGACCTGAGATCATGACTTGAGCTGAAACCAAGAGTTGGAAGCTCAACTGACCAAGCCACCGAGGCGCCCCTAGATGGCAGTATCCGTACTGTGTCCTCACATGGCAGAAGGGGTGAAGGAGCTCTCTGGGATCTTTATTATAAGGGCACTAATTTTACTCATGAAGATTCCACCCTCATGACTTAAACACCTCCCAAAGGCTCTACCTCCAAATATTGGGGGAATAGGTTTCAATATATGAATTTTGGGGAGACATAAACATTAGTTAATCCATAACAGGGGTATATGAGGTGTAGTGGGAATAAGTATGTTTATCAGGAACAGGGAAACTTTCTCAGATGCTATAAGTAAGGCTAAAAGGATAAGTGTGTCAACAGATAATATGGAGAAAGGAATTAAAAATAGCATGGGCAATAGCATACACACATATATGCATGTAAAGTGTTTTCTGTAGCTGGGGCATTGAGTTCATAGGGAGAATGATGACAATTGAGGCTAGTCAGGGAGACCAGATCAGGAATAGCTAATAATAATCATACATTTGTCAGGGTAAATAATGCTAGGTGCTATAACAGTTCATAAATCCTAGTGGCTTAATACAACATAAGTTTATTTCTTGCACACACAATAGTTCGATTGAGTGTAAGGTGGATACCCTTCCATGTGGTGAGTCTGGGAACCTGGCTTGTTCCTTCTGGTGCCATTAGCTTCTGAAAGCTGGTTAATAGTATCAAATGCTGCCTAGAGGTCAACCCCAAAAGACCTGGAAAGTGCCCACTAGGTATGGCAACAAAGAGGTCACTGGTGATACTTTCAGGGGCAGTTCCATTGGAACATAGGAGCAGAAGTCACAGTGCAGTTGAGGGATGCCAGTAAACAGCAACTGATCTTTAAAAATCTTGGATGTGAAGGAAAAGAGAAAACAAGGATTATAGATCAAGGGAGACATATTTGAGGAGCTATTTTATTATTTGCTTTTGTCTATTTTTACCATGAGAGAGAATTGAACATGATTATATGCTGAGACCTATGTTCTTTTGAACTAGGTTAGAGGAAAAGGTTGTAGATGCTGAGAAGAGAGTGATAAAATTGAGTAAGTGAAATCCAGAATGGGCAGAAGGCAATGAGATTCAGAGGACAGATAAAGGGATTAACCTTACAACTAGAGGCCTTATGCCTTGTTCATTGACCTGGAAGAGAAGCAGATGAGAAAAGGAAGAGTAACTTTAAGGCTTTTTCATAAATGTCAAGGACACTGTTCAAGGTTCGAGTGTATGTCTATGATAACAAACTTCAAATAATAGAGAAATAAACCATCCATTTTAAAGCAATTATGAATGAAGAGGAGAAGAAAGAAACTATCTGCTTCATTTTATTTAACTAAATTATTCTGTTAGTTTTACCATTTCACTTTCAGGTATTAGATAATTGGGTCCATTCCACTTTTCTCCTTGTAGAATCCACAGCATCCACAAAAGTGATTAATTCTAAAGTGTTAAGGTGGACTATCAGTATATTCTAATAAGTTTAGGGCAGTTTACCACTCTAGCTTCACTTTTCCTTTTCTAAAAATGCAGAGATTTACTGACTCTTGTGGAATCATAGAATGTCAGTGTAAAAAGTAAACTTAGAAAGCTTCACAGATACCCCCAATGGTACATGCACACATTCATTCATTCAGTGAACATTTAATGAGTTCCTGTCCCTTTAGACTTATCCCAAGTCAGTCTCTTCCTTATTGTCTATATTTCAGGCATACTGGCCTTCTTTCAATACCCTAACCTCCTTTCAACCTCAAAGGCTTCTCATACTGTATTTATTCCATGTGTTTACAGTACTCTCTGCCCCAACCTTTCCCTTACTCTGACTGATACCTACCCATCTTACAAGTCTCTATAATTCAAGCCATTTCCTTAGAGAAAACTTTTTTTTCTCATTAAACTTTTGTTCTAATGGGTCTCAAAATTCTGTGACAGATTTTTGGTCAAGTTGTTTCCATTAAAAAGTACTGATTTTAAAAACGAATAACTTAAAACTGCCACACACACACACACACACACACACACACACACAAATGGTCCACAAAACATTCTCCTTTCCTTCTGAAGGTTTTATGATGCATTGTTATCATTAACCAGTCCTTTACTATTAAACTTAAATGGTCAATTGACACAAACAGTTCTGAGACCATTCTTCCACCACTGATTAAGACTGGGGTGGCAGGTATTGGGGATAATATTCATTTAGCCTCTGAGCTTTCTGGGCAGACTTGGTGACCTTGCCAGCTCCAGCTGCCTTCTTGTCCACTGCTTTGATGACACCCCCAGCAACGTCTGTCTCATGTCACAAACAGCAAAACGGCCCAGAGGAGGATAGTCAGAGAAGCTCTCAACACACATAGGCTTGCCAGGAACCATATCAACAATGGCAGCATCACCAGATTTCAGGAACTTGGGACCATCTTCCAGCTTTTTTCCAGAACGACGATCTATCTTCTCCTTCAGCTCAGCAAACTTGCAAGCAATGTGAGCTGTGTGAAATCCAGCACAGGTTCATATCCAGCACTGATTTGGCCTGGATGGTTCAGGATAATCACCTGAGCCGTGAATCTAGCTGCTTCCATTGGTGGGTCATTTTTGCTGTCACCAGCCACATTGCCCTGATGAACATCTTTGACAGATACATTCTTGACATTGAAGCCCACATTGTCCCCAGGATGAGCCTCACTCAAAGCTTCCTGGTGCATTTCAACAGACTTTACTTCAGTTGTAACATTGACTGGAGAGCAAAGGTGACCACCATGCCAGGTTTAAGAATACCAGTCTCCACTCAGCCCACAGGGACAGTACCAATACCACCAATTTTGTAGATGTCCTGGAGAGGCAGACAAAAGGGCTTGTCAGTTGGACGAGTTGGTGGCAGACTGCAATCCAGAGCTTCAAGCAGTGTGTTTCCACTGGCATTCCCATCTTTACAGGTGACTTTCCATCTCTTGAACCAAGGCATGTTAGCACTTGGCTCCAGAATGTTGTCACCATTCCAACCAGAAATTGGCACAAATACTACCGTGTCAAGGTTGTAGCCAATTTTCTTAATGTAGGTGCTAACTTCCTTAACGATTTCCTCATATCTCTTCTGGCTGTAGAGTGGCTCAGTGGAATCCGTTTTGTTAACACCAACAATTAGTTGTTTTACACCCAGTGTGTAAGCCAGAAGGGCATGCTCATGGGTCTGCCAATTCTTGGAGATACTGGCTTCAAAGTCACCAACACCAGCAGCAACAATCAGGACAGCACAGTCAGCCTGAGATGTGCCTGTAATCATGTTTTTGATAAAGTCTCTGTGTCCTGGGGCATCAATGATGGTCACATAATACTTGCTGGTCTCAAATTTCCAAAGGGAGATATCAATGGTGATACCACATTCACGTTCAGCTTTGTTTATCCAAGACCCAGGCATACTTGAAGGAGCCCTTTCCCATCTCAGGAGCCTCCTTCTCAAATTTTTCGATAGTTCTTTTGTCAATCCCACCACATTTTAGATCAGATGACCAGTAGATGACCAGACCAGTAGTAGACTTGCCCGAATCTATGTGTCCAATGATGACAATGTTGATGTGAGTCTTTTCCTTTCGCATTTTGGTTTAGGTTGAGTGGTGGTTTTCATGACACCTGTCTTCTGGTGGCACACCCATTGTGAAAAAGTAGAGAAAACTTTCTTTGTCTGACTTCCAAATTTAGCTTAAATTCCCCCATTTAAACGTTCTCTTATTTTCACATATCTTTCTGTCATATTACGTGTAATTTAAGTTGTGTTTAATTACTGTGTAATTTTTTATCTAATGACTCTGTCCTACTAAACACTCTTCCTGAGTTCAGGAACCATACCTGTTTTGCTCACCCCATGTTCCTAAGTCCCTAGAAGAGTGCCTAGAACATAGTAGCTATTCAATAAGAAGTTGTTGAATGACTGAAGGAATAATGACACCCAGTGTTTGACTCTGAAAAATACTGAGTCAGAAAGAATCCTTGTTCCTCAGGAACTCATACCTTATTAGGGAAGAAGTCATGTAAACATGTAATTATTAAACATCATAGTGGCTAGGAAAGCATATGTTGGATCAGAATGCTGAAGTTGAAAACTCCTGGCCTTCCTTCCATACAAACTGTTTATCATTAAGCAAAGAACATAATCTACCTAAGGCTCAATTTCCTCATCTATAAAATGGGGGAAATTATAGTACCAATCTGTGGCAGATAGTGTAGTTGGCTTTACTCCTTACCAATTCCAGTTCCATTATATCTTACCTTCCTACCATAGAGCCTGAAAAACCCAAAACACAAAAAACTTCATTTCTAGATCTCCTTGAAGATAAGTTCCACTTGGAACTTGGGTCCATGGAGAAAGTTAGAGGCAGAAGGGAGATGAGAAGGCAGTGGCCACATGTGACAAGCGTGGTGGTAGAGACATATGGTTCTTCTGGGACAGTTCCAGTGGAATGTCTTAAATCTAGATTAGGTGCTGATCCTCATGGGTGACACCAATGAGCAGGTCTTCTAGGATGGCCAAGTAGTGTGAATAGTGGGTATTTCTTCTGTTGGCTTTAACCCTGGGTGCCTTGTTTCTGATTGTGAAACTCCAAGCTTGATTCTCTAGCCCCACAAAGATTCTATGAGTTACTTAATTCCTACAATAAATTCATTTCTGTTTCAAATAGCTAAATGGGATTTTGTAGTCTACTATAATGAAATCTGGAAGATCTAGTCAAACTAATAGTTTGTTGAAAAGGTTAAATATAAATGGAAGCTTTGTCCTTGGAATCTGAATATAAAGAATCAAACTAAGTCAATCCAATGCTACATTAATATTACTTTCTCTGATTGGTATCAATACCCTTCCCCAAATTCCTTGAGGAGTGAGTTTCTTGATTGGTTACATGTATATATGGGTGTAGGTAAAATTTGACAAGCACTTAATTAAGTTGCTACTTTAAAAATATAAATATAGATAGAAATAAATCTGGGAGAATACACAGCTCAGTTGTGTTATTTTTTCTTCATATTCATCCATATTTTATGATTTCTCAGAAATAAGCACATATTACTTACATATCTTTAAAAAGACAAGTCTTTTAGCTATTAATCTGTCTACATTTGTACTGTCCTTTCATTTTTAAAAAAAGTTCTCTAGAGGTGCCTGGGTGGCTCAGTCATTGGCCATCTGCCTTCGGCTCAGGTCATGATCCTGGGGTCCTGGGACCGAGCCCCACATCGGGCTCTCTGCTCAGCGGGAAGCCTGCTTATCCCTCTCCCACTCCCTCTGCTTGTGTTCCCTCTCTTGCTGTCTCTCTGTCAAAATAAATAGGTGAAATCTTTAAAACAAAACAAAAAGTTCTCTATATGGTCAACTAATCATCAACAAAACAGGAAACTATCTAATGGAAAAAAGTCTCTTCTCAAATGGTGCTGGGAAAACTGGACAGCAACATGCAGAATAATGAAACTGGACCACTTTCTTACACCATACACAAAAATAAATTCACAATGGATGAAAGACCTGAATATGAGATAGGAAACCATCAAAATCCTAGGGGAGAACACAGGCAGAAATCTCTTTGACCTTGGCCATAGCAACTTCTTATTAGCCACATTGCCAGAGGCAAGGGAAACAAAAGCAAAAATGAACTATTGGGACTTCATCAAGATAAAAAGCTTCTGCACAGGAAAGGAAACAATAAAACTAAAAGCAGCCTATGGAATAGGAAAAGATATTTACAAATGACATATCTGATAAAGGGTTAGTATCCAAAATCTACAAAGAAATTACCAAACTCAACACCCAAAAAATGAATAATCCAGTCAAGAAATGGGCATACGACATGAATAGACACTTTACCAAAGAAGACATACAGATGGCTAACAGACACATGAAAAGATGCTCAACATCACTCATCATCAGGAACATACAAATCAAAACCATGATGAGATATCACCTCACACCTGTTGGAATGGCTAAAATTAACAACACAGGGAAGAATAGATGTTGGCGAGGATGTGGAGTAAGGGGAACCCTCTTGCACTGTTGGGAATGCAAACTGGTGCAGCCACTCTGAAGAACATTTTGGAGGTTCCTCAAAAAGTTAAAAATAGAACTACCCTACAATCCAGCAATTGCACTACTAGGTATTTATCCAAAGGATACAAAAATACAGATTCAAAGGGGTACATGCACCCCGATGTTTATAGCAACATTATCAACAATAGCCAAACTATGGAGAGAACCCAAATGTCCATGAATGGATTAAGAAGATGAGGTATATATATCCAATGAAATATTATTCAACCATCAAAAAGAATGAAATCTTGCCATTTACAACAACACGGAGAGAGCTAGAGTGTATTATGCTAAGTGAAATAAGTCAGAGAAAGACAAATACCATACGATCTCACTCATATGTGGAATTTAAGAAAGAAAACAGATGAACATATGGGAAGGGGGAAAGAAAAAAAAGAAGAGAGGGAAACAAGCCATAAGTGACTCTTAATGATTGAGAACAAACTGAGGATTGACGGAGGGAGGAAGGTGGGGAATGGGCTAGATGGATGATGGGTATTAAGGAGGGAACTTGTGATGAGCACTGGGTGTTGTATGTAAGTGATGAATCACTGAATTCTACTCCAGAAACCAATATTGCACTATATGTTATCTAACAAAATTAAAAAAAAAAGTTCTCATATGCACTAATCTCATGACAACCTTGTTAGGTATTTAGTAATTTTGCCATTATACAATATGCAAATGAAAGGCAAGAGATACTAATAATTGGCCTAGTCAGAATTTGAATGTAGGTCTTCTGACTCTAAGTCATGTGCTTTCTTGCTTTACCCTAGCTGGTCAGCAGTTCATTGAGAGCAGCTCTCTCTAAAATGAAATAAATTTTTATTATCAGCACCAAATGAAAGACTTGAATTGCAGGCCAGATGGTACCACTGGTTAGGTTTGCCATTTAGGGTGAGGTAATAAGTCTTTATTAGTTCACTTCTATGTATAAAATGATAATACCACAAACTTCTTGTCAAGATGGCCCCGTAAGTTCACAGTACATACCAATGAGTAATAAAGTATATGACTAAATATCAAAAAGACAAGGCCAAGTTCAAAAACCAGGTAAACATTTCAGTGAACCATAAATGGAATAGAAATCCAAGTAGTACACAGACTTTAGGACTGGGGACTCTGACTCCGATCTAGTTTCTGTATGGCAGAGGGATGAAAAGTGTTCTGTGCAAAACTGGAGATGAGATCCAATCTTACTCTTAAAAGTCAGGGTTTGGGGAAAAACAGGGAGCAGGAGAATGGGTGCCTGAAAACCAAAATTCAAAAGTAAACAAAAAAATCACATAAAACTAAGAAGCACAGCCAACAAAAACCCCCCAATTCTGATTCATTTCAGATAAATTAATGTCATGGAACACATTCTAACAGATTTTTATCTTATTTTATTTTATTTTATTTTATTTATTTGACAGAGAGAGACACAGCAAGAGAGGGAACACAAGCAGGGGGAGTGAGAGAGGGAGAAGCAGGCTTCCCGCTGAGCAGGGAGCCTGATGCGGGGCTCGATCCCAGGACCCTAAGATCATGACCTGAGCCAAGACAGACGCTTAACGACTGAGCCATCCAGGCACCTCCTAACAGATATTTTTAAAAGCTTGAAGAGATTAAAAAATTCATTTAGAAAAAGCAAGAAATTATTAATAAGAAACAGAACACAACTATAAGAGGTAAAGAGTAAAAAGGAAGTGAAAAATAACATTTAGTGAAATGGGTGTAACAATATGTACTCTCTTAGCTTATAAAATTACAAGACTATTGTGAGGACTGCACAGGAATATGCGAGCTTCTTTTTTGTAAATTAAACTTTTCATACTTTGGGATGGGGAATGGCAAGAATAGTCTGGGAGATCTCTGCGAGGGAGGTCATGAGCTATGGAGCTGGCAAGGAATCGGGGTAACTTTAAGAAAAGGAAAGACTATCATAAAAGAGAAAATACATTGACAAATTCCACTTTATTCTAGAATTTGCCTAAAGAACCAGTCTTCTGAGACACTAACTATGATCTATATGTTAAGGAAAAAAGAATTTATGCTTTTTTAAAGTTTCCCATAAAACAGCACACTTCTATTTCTTGTAGAGAAAGGAGAATGGAAAAAAGTACTACATAAATTAAGGCTATCATTATCTTTCCCTTTTAGGGAAAAAAAATGCCATCTGGGGAGGAAAATGTCTGGACATTGAGAATTTATGCTTTTTCTAATGTGCATTTCTATGGGGATATACATTTGAAATTGGGCATGCAAACCTGAATTTGTGTATGGTACATTTTCATGCAAATGTGCACATGTGTATCGTAATGCTTGTTCTGTTCCACTCAAAAGTGGGTGGAGATATGAATATTATTGAGCAAGTATAATTTTCATACAAGTATTGTGTGGGCAGCTTCCATTCTGGGGAAGCATCTTAACAAAAATGAAAAGCTCAGATAAGAACAGTGGGATTTTGTAAGTGTTAATATTACAGTATGAATGTTTCTAATCATTCTCTAAGCCTGTTTGGTCTTGAATTAAAAAGAATAGAACCATCACGCCAGAGGGCAAATTGTCACATGGAGAAAATTGATAGATGGGAAATAGAATATAGTACTTCATCCTATCTTTTTAAAAATATATATATATTTTTAAGGGAGAAAGTGGCCATTTGAAATTCTATATTTTGGAAGTCAGGCCAAGCATGACGTTTGACCAAGGTTTTAAATATTCTATACTGTGAAACTGAAATACTTGTAAAAACTTTCTGAAGGAATTCAGAATATCTAACACCAGCAAAAAGCTCCATAGCCCCAAATCATATAAAAACTAAGTCTGGCAGTGGTTGGGGTTTATTAAGTATGATCGAGTTGTACCCTCCCCGCAACTCATACTGTTTTAAAGAAGCTGGGAACTGGAAAGGTGATTTTGATCTCTCTGTAGTCTAGTGGAATCAGTGATTCTGAGGTGTAAAATAAAACAGTGGGAGTAGAAAGGGGCTGGAACTTAGACGAGGGAAGGACATTTTCTTGACAGTGAATAAGGATAACCAAGAAGCCTCCCTAGAAACATAATCAGGTCTGGGAAACAACAAAAAGAAGTAAATAGGGAACAGTTCTGTAACAAGATTTCAGTTCTGAGTTTGGGTGACTTTGGAGTGTGCAATTCCCATTTAGAGCTGAACTATGGACCTAGAGCTTAGACAACAAGAGCTTTTTGATTGGTGACCCAAAGAACTTTCAAAGCATCTCACCCAGTGATCAGTGCAAAAGTAAAGGCTATATTAGGATGCAAAAATGGAGACATATTAAAGATCTGATTTATGTATAAAATTGTGCCATCCTAAAATGAGTAATGAAACTGTGCTTATAATTATGCACCTGCTTCTGTTTCTATTCTTGGAATCAACAGATTCTTATTACCTCTTGCCTCAATTATTGCAGTAACCTTCTAACTGGCCTTTAGCCTTCAGTCTGTTCCCTATCTAAAGCATTCTACCGCTTAGAACAGTTCAGTGGCTCCCTGCTGCCTTTTAAGCGCAAAATATGGCAGTCATATTTTCTGTGATCTGGAGCCAAACTTACCTGTCCAGCCTTGTCTGCCATTACTTTTCTCCATGTACTTTTTTAAAATTTAAATTCAATTTAATTAACATATAGTATATTATTAGTTTCCAAGGTAGAATTTAGTGACTCATCAGTTACATATAACATCCAGTGCTCCTTCCATCAAGTGCCCTCCTTAATGCCCATTGCCCAGTTACCCCATCTCCCCTACACCCCTTCCTTCCAGCAACCCTCAGTTTGTTTCCTAGAGTTAAGAGCCTCCATGTACTTTATGCTACAACCAACATGTCTAATCCATCATTCTCCAAACACCCTCCAGAGTGGTGTTTCTAAAAACACCAGCATGATCCTGTTACTACGTAACTGAAAACCCTTCAGTGACTTTCTATAGAGCTGCTTTGTAGGATCAACTTTAATGTTATTAGTCTATAAGACCCTCTAAATCTGGCTCATGTCAAGCTCTCCAGCCTTTCCTCTGACCACCAGACCCTAATTTATCCTGTTCCAAACCTATAACCCAGTCGTATGGAGCTACTTAAAACTGAATAGGCCAACCTCTTTCTTGCCCTGAAGCCTTTGTTAAAGTTGTTCCTTCTGCCTTGTACACTCTTCCTACTCCTACCATCCTCCTGCCTTCAGTGCCCCATGGTCCACCTGGAAAAAAGAAAAGAAAAAAAAAACCCTTATTATTTTTTCCAAGATTCAGCTCAAGCTCATCTTCTTTGTAAAAAGCCTTTACATTTCTATAAAACTTAATTACCACCTTCCTCACAGACACCCACTACTCTTTCTCCTGTAACCCCAGTGCCAAGTGCCTATTATTATCATTAAAACTGTAGTATGTCTTTTTCATTAACCATTTCCTAACATGTCTACCACCTCATTAAGGGCAGGGACAGCGTCCTATTTACTTTTGCAACCCTAGGACAGCACACAATGCCGAGAACCGAATAGAGTTCAATAAATAGCAGCAAAGTGCTAACTCCTTGAGAATAGGGCCCTGTGGTATGCCGATTGTGCTTTATGAATATCTGTTGAGCAAATAAATAATGGATACTTATAATCTTTATGCCATCTTTACAGGCAATAATAAAGTCTCTCTTGCAAAAACAGCACACTGTGTATATTATAGAGCAGTGCTCCTCAAACTTCAATATGCTTACAAATCACTTCCAGATCTTGGAAAAAATGGTACTCTGTTTCAGTAGATTTGAGTTGGGGGACCACGATTCTACATTTCTAAGGCAGAATCCATTAGGAGATGCCAGTGCTGCTGGTCCTCAGACCACACTTTGAATAACAAAACTATAGATGACACCAGGGGAAGGGATTTCACATGAGAGGTTCAGGGGAGGGACAAGTAGCAGAAAGAACTCAACGAAGGGAAAACTACTTAGTGGTGCCACAGGGTTTACCCAGCTGTGAACATATCCAGGAAGACTTTTTGGGAGGTTGTGCTAAAGCCTGGGGTTTTATCTTTATTTTCTTTATTTCTCTATCACTGTATCTCTGAGAGTCAGGCTTTTCCTTCATTCATTCCCCCACTATGATTCAGCCTGCATGATTTTCTCTGTATAAGATCTCCCCAGGCTCCATTTTTAAACTAACCTGAAGCTGTTCTCCTATTTGCTTTTCATAAACTTAAGTTCTCTCTGCTTCATTGTCCAAACCCTGGAAATCCAATCTTTTCAGTTTTCAGAAGGCCCTCCAGCTGCCTGAATTGTTTTGCCGCCATTTTAATCAGAAACAGCTTTTCCTTTCCCAGTATATGAACCAACTTCACCTCTGCAGAAGCCAATTTCCCAGGTGTGGCTGCTTTGATTGATAAGCACAGATCTCATTCTGAAAGACTTGCTGCTCTCCCCACCCCACCATCAGAAGAACATGAAGTAGTCAGGATTTTAAACTGTAGGGTGGCTTAGGAGAACACCAGAATTCTTACTGTTGACTGATCAAAGTAAATGTCATAAAGGAAAAGCAAATGTGGAGAGAAACTGGAGGTTTGGCTGGCAGTTGCAGGAGCTTGTGAATGCATGTAATATCATGAAAACCGCCAATGCTTTGCTAGTGTCAATTTATAATTAGAGATGCCATTTTAAGGTGAATTTTGACATTTACTGCTACTAGTTGACTTTTTCAGTAATATCTAGCTCCATATGATAGCATTGTCTCTTTCTTTGAGAAATTAAATAAATCCAGAGGTTTCAGATTCTATTCAGGAAACCATGAACATCTTATAAAACCATTTTACACCTTAAATTATAAGCCATTATTGTCAGAAACACACACAAACACAAGCATATATGTGATTATAGTTCAGTTTAATTGTAGAATTTATAAATGTGAGATTATAAAATTTTATTATTTGGAAGAAAGTTAAATGATTACAAAGCTTCCCCCCCCCAAAAAAAATCCAGTGGATCCATCAATACATTGTTTACATAATCACATTCAAATTCATAAGAATAATGTATTTGAAATCTAAGTCATACACATTATCATTCCCCTTAATCTAGGAAATATAACCTAGATCCTAAGTTAATACTAAGTTAATGCTAGTTAGTACTGAGCAATATAAAGTTAAATGGCTGATGTGCCATTTAAAAATAGACTTGTTTGATTAATTTTGCACTGATGGTATGAAAATTGGCCTGATTTTTCTATTGGTATTAAGCTGGCACATGCTTTAGCTGAGTTTAGAACTTCCACTGACTTCAAAGGAGGCATAGGTTTCTTTTTAGCATCTTGAAGCATGAAAGACCAGATTCACCATATGACATGCTGGAAACTTGTAAATATGCATTTACTTGCTGGAGATTTCAAACTCAGCGATCAGCACAATGTATCTTTAACATTTGTAAAACATCTGCAGCCATTAAAAATTGACCCCTCCTCACTCCCAGCCTTTCTAAAATAGATACACACAATCTCAGAAGATAATTCTTTGGGGGAAAATGCTATCTTGAAAACAATCGTAAGTTGTAGAATTTCAGAGCTGAAATGAATTCTAAAGCTCATTGAGTTGGCTCCCGTTTTATAGCTGGAGAGGAAGTGGAGTTCTGGAAGGTGAGAGAGCCACATCGAAACTGCGTTTCCTGGCATTCAGGCCAGAAACCTTTCCATTACCATTGTTTACTGGATATGGGTATTGAATAAATCTAACAGAATTTAATTAGATCTCCAATAGACATATTTTAGAAATAAAGCATTAACTTTTACAAGAATAGGTACAAGTGTAACTGATAGGTCTCCGTGTGAAGGAAAATTCCCTTCCATTCAGCCATACCACAGGTTTTCCCCTAGTAGTTAGCCATTAGATTGAATCTTAACTACATTTAATTCTCTTATGAGGCGAAAGACATTTCCTAGATAAGGTAAGCTGAGAGGTTAAATAGAGCAGGATTCTCTTATAAATGAAAGGAATGCACCTTGATTCTTAGGTTATTCTACAACCAAAATACCAATACCAGTTTAAAGGAGAAGTAAGCATAAGCTTAGGACTTATGAACAATGATAAATGTGAAAGCATTTTTTAAAGATTTTATTTATTTGAGAGAGAGCGAGAAAGCACAAGCAAGGGGAGGGGCAGAGGGAGGAGAAGCAGAGTCCCCACTGAGCAGGGAGCCCAACTGCAGGGCTCCATCCCAGAACCATGGGATCAGGACCTGAGCCCAAGGCAGAGGTTTAACTGACCGAGCCACCCACGGGCCCTAATGTGGGTGATAACTAAGGTGATAACTCTGGAAATTATGTGAAGTATAAATGGAGGCTTAGACAAATATTTGAAAAATGTTCATCACAAATATGATAAAGGGTTATATCCTTAACATATAAAGAGTTCATACAAACTGATCTAAGAAAAACACTTAAAACTAACAGAAAAATTGCCAAAGACATGAACTAGCTTTTACTATGAACATGAAACATATTTAAACTATTAATAGTACTAGAAATGCAGATTTTAAAGGGCTTATATTCTTTACCTATAAAAGTAACTAAATTTCTCTCACTTTTTTCATTGATACCTTCTTTCTCTTATAATGTCATCTACTGGCTATAATGTGGTAAATATACTATAATTTAAAATATGTATACTATATTTATAATCTTTCTGAAAAACTGCTTTAAAGTATATATTAAGAACCTGAAATGTAGGGGCGCCTGGGTAGCTCAGTCGTTAAGCGTCTGCCTTCGGCTCAGGTCATGATCCCGGGGTCCTGGGATTGGCCCCACATCAGGCTCTCTTTCAGTGGGAAGCCTGCTTCTCCCTCTCCCACACCCCTGCTTGTGTTCCCTCTCTTGCTGTGTCTCTCTCTGTCAAGTAAATAAATAAAATCTTAAAAAAAAAAAAGAACCTAAAATGTATGCAGAGACTTTTATCGAGTGAATCCACTTTAGAGAATGTATATCAAGGATCAGATGCAAATCAATATTTGTGGAGAAAAAGGCTAAATATATCATCATTTATAATAATGAAAAATTACAATAAATAAAAATGTGCAAACAAAATTAAAGGACTAGATAAATCATAAAATATCCGTAGGAGGGAATATTTTATAATTTTTAAGAACCATGTTTTCACATGATATGTAGGAACCAAGAAAAATTTTGGCAACATAATGTTACATAAAAAATAAGAATAGTTTTCATCAAATTTGGAAAAATTTTAGCCATTATTTCTTCAGATATTTATTCTGTCCTTTCTGTGTTTTATTTTGGGTAGTTTCAATTCCTATGTCTTCAAGTTTACTAGTATTTTCTTCTGCAATGTCTATTTTTCCCTATACCCTATCTAATGTATTTTTCATCTCAGACTTTGAGTTCTACCTCTAGAAGTTTGAAGGGATGTGTGTGTGTGTGTGTGTGTGTGTGTGTGTGAGTGAGTGTATACACATCTTTCAGGTCTCTACTTAATTTTTTAAATATATGGAATGGAGTTCATATAGGATGTTTTAATATTTTAATCTTCTCATGTGCTAGTTCTGACATCTGTCAGTTTTGGGTCAGTTTTGATTGATTAATTTATCTCCTCATAAGGTCATATTTCCTGCTCATTTTAATGCCTGGTAATTTTTTTTATCAGATGCCAGACATTGTGAATCTTTCCTTGTTTGATGCTGGATGATTTTCTATTCCAAAAATATTCTTAAGCTTTTTCTGGGTGCAGTTAAATTACTTGGAAACAGTTTGATCCTTTTGGATATTACTTTTTGATTATACTAAGTCAGAACATAGCAGTACTACATCTAAGGCTAATTATTCTCTACTACTAAGCAAGATCCTTCTGTTTGCTCTACCTAATTTTAATCTGACTGATGGAAACAGACATTATTCTTGCCCCCTGTGAGCACTGGTTACTCTTACCACTAATTCTTTCAAGTAGTTTTTTCCCCAGCATTAGGTTGTTTCCACATACACCTGTGCTGTTATTCAGATGAATAATCAAAGTAGTCCCTCTAGAAATCTTTGGTATGTTGTCTCTGTGCAACTCTCTCCTTTACATCCTCTGCCCTGACAACTCTGGTCATCATTGTCTTCCCACACTCTCAGCTTCATCTCTTCCTACCCTGGAGTCTACCACTTTGCCTAGATTCCCTTTTCTTGTGCCACAGCCTGGAAATCCTCTCAAGGCAGTAAACTGGGCAATCATAGGACTTTTCTTGTTTGTTTGCTATGTCTCAGAGATTTCTATCCTTCATGCCTCCTGTCTAATGTCTTATAAACCATCATTTCATATATTCTACCTTTTTTTTTCTTCTTCTTTTAGACAGGAGGTCAAATGTAGTCTCTTGTCTGGAAGTGGAAGCCCTTATTTTGTTGTCCTTTTTTCCAAAATACTGTTGAAATCAATTTATCTGTATATAGTAGAGTATAAGGAGAAATCTCACTACATACAGAAAATCTGAGAGTACAAATAATCCCCAAGTTAGTTTAAAACAAGTATATGCCAGCATTTGACAAAATTCAACATCTGTTCATGACAAAAAAACTCTTAACAAAGTGGGTTTAAAGGGAACATGACTCAACATAATAAATGATAAAGGCACAAGCCCATATCTCACAAACCCACATCTCACATCATCACCAAAAAACTATTAGTACTGATAAACGAATTCAGTAAAGTTGAAGGATACAAAATTAATGCACAGAAATCAGTTGCATTTCTATACACTAATAACAAAGTAGCACAAAAAAAAATTAAGAAAGCAATCCCTTTTACGATTCACTAAAAAATAAAATACCTAGGAATAAACTTAACCAAGGAGGTGAAAGATCTATACTCTGAAAACTATAAAACACTGATGAAAATAATTTAAGATGACACAAACAAATGGAAAGATATTCCATGTTCATGGATTGGAAGAATTAATATCATTAAAATGTGATTCTACCCAAAGCAATTTATAGATTCAATGCAATCTCTACCAGAATACCAACAACATTTTTCACAAAACTAGAACAAATAAAACTAAAATTTGTATGGAACCACAAAAGATCCCAAATAGCCAAGGAAATCATGAGAAAGAACAAAGCTGGAAGTATCACAATTCCAGATTTAAAATAGACTATATACTGTGTAATTAAAACAGTATGGTGCTACCACAAAAATAGACACATAGATCAATAGAACAGAATAGAGAGCCCAGAAATAAATCCATGCTTATGTGGTCAATTAATCTATGATAAAGGAGGCAAGAACGTACAACAGAAAAAGAAAATCTCTTCAAATGGGTGCTGGGAAAACTGGACAACTACATGCAAAAAATGAAACTGAACCACTCTCTTACTCCGTATACAAAAATAAACTCAAAATGCATTAAAGATCTATATGTGAGACCTGAAACATAAAACTCCTAAAAGAAAACATAGTCAGTAATTATATATATATATAGGCTGTAGCAACATTTTTCTAAATACATCTCCTTAAGGCAGGGGAAATAAGAGCAAAAATAAACCATTGGGACTATACCAAAATAAAAAAAACTTTTGTACAGCAAAGGAAACTATAAACAAAACAAAAAGACAACCTACAGAATGGGAGAAGATATTTGCAAATGGCATATCCAATAAAGGGTTAGTATCCAAAATATATAGAGAACTTATACAACTCCATGCCAAAAAACCCACAAATAATCTGATTAAAAATGGGCAGAAGAGGGGTGCCTGGATGGCTCAGTTGGCGTCAGCCTTTGGCTCAGGTCATGATCCCAGGGTCCTTGGATTGAGCCCTGCATCGGGTTCCCTGCTCTGCGGGAAGCCTGCTTCTCCCTCTCCCACTCCCCCTGCTTGTGTTCCCTCTCTCCCTGTGTCTCTCTCTGTCAAATAAATAAATAAAAATCTTTTTAAAAAATGGGCAGAGGACCTGAATAGACATTTTTCCAAAGAAGATGTATAGATGGCCAATGGGCATATGAAAAGGTGTTCAACATCACTAATCATCAGGAAAATGCAAATCAAAATCACAATGAGATATTACCTGACATCTGCCAGAATGGCTAAAAAAAAAATACAAGAAATAACAAGTGTTGGTGAGGATATGGAGAAAAAGGAACCCTCATGCCCTGTTGATGGGAATGTAATTTGGCACAGCCACTGTAGAAAACAATATGGAGATTCCTCAAAAAATTAAAAACAGAAATACAGTATGATCCAGTAATCCACTATTGGGAATTACCCAAGGGAAATGAAAATGCTAATTTGAAAAGATACATGAACCTTTATGTTTATTGCAGAATTATTTACAATAGCCGATATATGGAAGTAACCCTAGTGTCCACTGATAGATGAATGGATAAAGAAGAGTGGGAGGATGGGTTAGCCTGGTGATGGGTATTAAAGAGGGCATGTTCTGCATGGAGCACTGGTTGTTATGCACAAACAATGAATCATGGAACACTACATCAAAAACTAATGATATAATGTATGGTGATTAACATAACAAAAAAAAATTTTTTTTAATTTTACTCAAAGCCTATGTCAACCAACCAAAGCATGATAATAATAAAATGGCTTAAAAACTTAAAAAAAAAAAAAGATGTGGTATGTATATGTATACAATGAAATATTGTTCAGCCATAAAAAAGAATGAGTTGTTGCTATCTGCAACAGCATGGACAGACCTACAGTGTATTATGCTAAGTGAAATAAATCAGAGAAAGACAAATACTGTGTGATTTCACTTATGTGTGAAATCTAAAAAACAAAAATGAGTAAACAAACAAAAAGTATAAACAGACCCATAAATGCAGAGAACAAACTAATGGTTGCCAGAGGGACACAGTTTGGGGCATGGGCAAAAAAGGGTGGAGGGGAGTGCGAGATACAGGCTTCCAGTTATGGAATGAATAAGTCATTGGAATAAAAGTTGCAGCATAGTGAATGCAATCAGTAGTATTGTAGTAGGTTTACATGGTGACAGATGGTAGCCGCACTTGTAGTGAGCAGAGCAAAAGATATAAACTTGTCCAGTTACTATGTTGTACACTTGAAACTAATGTAACATTGTGTGCCAACCATATTTCAATAAGATAATAAATAATTAAAGAGAGAAATATATGCAAAAAAACTAGCACATGCTCATACATTCACATTAAGAGAAGAAAATAATATCAAAATATTAGCAACAGTACTGATCCCAGGGATTGTGTCTGATTTATATTCATTTTCATACATTTTTAATTGTCTTCAAGTATTAAAATATATAAATTTTACTAAAAATGAATGTTACATATAATGTAGGTATATATAACCTTTGGTAAAAGAAATCAAACTTGTATTTTGAAAAAAAATAACACTAAAATCAGTGAGTGGCATATATATATATATATAATGAAGACCTATCTGATTTCATGAAGGGAATGGGGTCTACTTACCAGTGAATGAAAGCACACAATGATGTAGATCCTGGGTTCTGCTACTAGAAACCTTTCACCAAAAGCTTCATGTCCAGCATTCAGTGAGGCTGGGAAAGGATATATCACTGCTTGATTTTGGGATCAGATAATATCTAAGCTCTTTTCAACTGGGAATTTTTGTGCTTGCTCTTGTTTTTGAGAATATCTAAATGGTGGTCAAATTTCAAGGACAGACTGATTCCCTTGGAAAGAGGCAACCTTATACAGCCTTTTCATAGTCAAAAATGAATGTTCCTAGGGAAATGTTAAATAAAATGATTTCTGGGAGTGCAATTAAATCTGACTTTCACATTTGTTCATAACTGGCTAAGTGAGCAATTTTAACTAATTGTGAAGAGATAAAAGACAGTAAAAAGGCTAAAAATCAAATACAGTCTAAGATAGAGTGTATTTGAAAGAAACTTATTAAGCTAAGTAGATACATAAGTACACTCTTAAGAATTCAGAAGATTGTGCTCCAGAAAAAAAAAAAAAAAAGCAAAGCAGAGAGGCATAGTGTTGGAAAGGACCATAGATGTCTTCCAGTCCGTCATTTTCCAAGTGTGGCTGGAGACTGCTTGGGTTGAATCCTGACTCTGCCATTTACAAGCTGCATGACTTTGAGCAAGTTATTAACTCCTCTGTACCACAACTTTCCTTCTGTAAAGTCAGAATTACAGTAAGTGTTGTGAAGATTATATCAGTTAATGTAAATATAGAGCTTAGAATACCTGGCACACATTAAACTATAAACAAATATTAGCTGTTATTATTCTACGTGTATATGGAAGGACTTTAAAAACATCAATGTCCTGGGCGCCTGGGTGGCTCAGTCGTTAAGTGTCTGCCTTCGGCTTAGGTCATGATCCCAGGGTCCTGAGACAGAGCTCCGCATTGGGCTCCCTGCACAGCAAGAAGCCTGCTTCTTCCTCTCCCTCTGCCTGCCACTCCCCCTGCTTGTGCTTTCTGTCTCTGTCAAATAAATAAATAAAAACTTTTTTAAAAAATTAATGTCCATGCACTTAATGGGCATTCAAAAATATATCTCACTGAATCTGAAATTGTATAGATAGTATTCCTTGAGGTCACTTATGGTATGACATAAAGTTAAAAGTATTAATTTTTTTCAGGCTCTAAACACTTAAATTTTTCTTTTTATTATGTTATGTTAGTCACCATACAATACATCATTAGTTTTTGATGTGGTGATCCACGATCCATTGTTTTCGTATAACACCCAGTGCTCCATGCTGTACATGCCCTCCTTAATACCCATCACCGGGCTAAACAATCCCCCCCCCGCCAAACCCTGTTTGTTTCTCAGAGTCTATAGTCTCTCATGGTTCATCTCTCCCTCCAATTCCCCCTCCCCATTTTTCCCTTCCTTCTCCTAATGTCCTCCATACTATTCCTTATGTTCCACAAATAAGTGAAACCATATGATAATTGACTT
>NC_138373.1:140355445-140371691 GCF_054177405.1 Leptonychotes weddellii | reverse complement strand
GGTTTATGGCAACCCCGAGCTGAGAGCCCACGCCTGGTCTCCGCCTCTGCAGCCGGCTTCCCTGCTCTGATACCTGGGATCTCTGCCACACTCAGGCACCCCTGGTCTTTCTGTGACCCCGAGGGTCCTGAGACCACACTGTTCCAGAGGGTTCCACCCCCCGCTTAGCCACCAGAGTGACGTCCCTCGGCGGAGCAGACTTTTAAAAGTTCCAATTTTGTGCTCCGTGGTTCTATCACTTGCCAGAAGCGGCTGACGGAGGCCCCTCCCCCACCGTCTATCCTCCCGAATAATCGCCTCGGATTCACTTCTCCGCACGTCCTACCTTCCAGAAAGTGGTCGCTTTTCTGATGAGAGAGTTGTTGCTCTTCTTTTCTTTGATCTCCTGTTGAGTTTGTAGGTGTTCAGGTGGTTTGATCCCTATCCAGCTGAATTCCTGAGAGGAGACGAAATCCAGGTCTCCTACTCCTCTGCCATCTTGCTCCGCCCCCATTTTAGAATAGCTTTTGCTGCATCTGAAAGATTTTGGACTGTTGTGTTTTCATTTTCACTTCTCTCCATGTATTTAGTTTTTTACTTCCTCTTTGATTTCTTTCTTTCTTTCTTTTTTTTTTTTCTCTTCAGTTTCTTGGTTGACCCGTTCTTTGTTTAGTAGCATGTTCCTTAAACTCCATGTATTTGTGTTCTTTCCAGCTTTTTTCTTGTGGTTCATTTCTAGTTTCATGGTGTATGGTCAGAAAAGATGCATGGTATGACTTTGATGTTTTTTAATTTCTTGAGACTTGTTTTGTGGCCTAACATGTCAGCTATTCTGGAGAATGTTCTATGTACACTTGAAAAGAATGTGTATGCAGCTGTTTTAGGATGGAATATTCCGAATATATCTTTTAAATCCATCTGTTCCAATGTGTCATTCAAAGCAACTGTTTCCTTGTTGATTTTCTGTTTGGATGATCTATCCATTAATGTAAGTGGGGTGTTAAAGTCCTCTATTATTATTGTATTACTATCAATTACTTCCTTTATGTTTGTTATTAGGTGCTTTATGCATTAAGGTACTCCGTAATTGGGTCCATAAATACTAGCAATTGTTAAATATTCTGATTGGATCATTCCCATTATGATTAGACAGTGTTGTCTCTTTCTACAGTCTTTGTTTTAAAGTCTATTTTGTCAGATATAAATATTGCTATCCTGGCTTTCTTTTCACTTCCATTTGCCTGATGAATGCTTTTTCCATCCCTTCAATTTCAATCTACATGTGTCTTTAGGTCTGAAATGAGTCTCCTACAGGCAGCATATACATGGATCTTGCTTTTTTATCCATTTTACCACCCTGTGACTTTTGATTGGAGTATTTAGTTTATTTACATTTAAAGTAATTATTGATAGGTAGATATTTATTGCCATTTTGTTACTAGTTTTATGGTTGTTTTGGTAGTTCTTCTCTGTCCCTTTCTTTTCTTGCTCTGTTCTCTAATGGTTTGCTGGCTTTCCTTAGTGGTATACTTGGATTCCTTTCTCTTTATTTTGCATATCTATTACTGGTTTTTGGTGTGTGGTTACCATTAGGTTTATATGTAACATCTTATGCATAATATCAGCCTATATTCAGTTGATGGTCACTTAAATTTGAACCCATTCTAAAAACACAGCTTTTAAAATTCTCCCTTTATCACCTCTTTTTGCCATTTTAATTACTATGTGTCTTGGTGTGGACCTCCTTGGGTTGATTTTTGTTGGGGGCTCTCTATGTCTCCTGGATCTGAATTTCTGTTTCTTTCCCCAGATTCAGGAAGTTTTCAGCTATATTATTTCTTCAAATACATTTTCTGCCTCCTTTTCTCTCTCTTCTCCTTCTGGGATCCCTATAATGTTAATGTTATTACACTTGATCGTGTCACTGAGTTCCCTAAGTCTATTTTCATTTTTTGTTATTATTTCTTCTCTCTTTTGTTCAGTTTGATTGCTTTCCATTACTCTTTCTTCTAGGTCACTGATTTATTTTTCTGTCTTCTCAAGTCTACTATTTATTCCATCCAAGGTGATTTAATTTCAGTTATTGGGTTCTTTATCCATGATTGGTTCTTTTTTATGTTTTCTATCTCTTTGTTAAGGGTCTCACTGAGATCCTCCACTATTTTCTCAAGTCCAAGGAGTATCTTTATGACCATTACTTTAAATTCTCTATAAGGCATATCATCTCTGTTTTGTTTAGATCTCTTGCTGTGTTTTCGTCCTGTTATTTCATTTGCAACATATCCCTCTGTCTCCTCATTTTGTCTAACTCTGTATGTTTGTTTCTATGTGTTAAGAAAGGCAGCTGTGTCTCCTGCTCTTGAAAGTGGTGGCCTTATGAAGAAGAGGTTCTGTAGTGCCCTGTGGTGCAATTTCCCCTGTTCATCAGAACCTGGTGCTTAAGAGATGTCTCCTGTGTGTGTTGCATGCACCCTCGTGTTGTGGCTGAGCCACTTTTGCCTTCAGTCCAGTTGTCTGCAATGGCTCTCTTTGTCTGTTGTGGGCAAGGTTTGGTCCCCGTGTTGTTAGTAGACCAATCTGGGGTTGCCTTGCATTTGAGTTGAGTCAGATCAGGCATTTACCAGAGATTCAGTAGCATAGAATTGCAGGGCACTTTCCCTGTGTTGCCCTGAGAAGCTTTCACTGGTGAGTGGGGCCTGCAGTTAGACCCAGTTTCTGTCCCCTGCCCACTGCTGCGGCCACAGCCCAACTTGTGTGTATGGTTATCTTCCCCTCTCCTCAGGGCAGGAGTCACTTTGGAGTGGTGATGGCCCCTGTCAGGGCTGCTTGCACACTGCTAGGCTTGTGGCACCACTTTAGATGGACTCCTGTTAAGGACATGTTGGATAAGGGGTTGTCCATAGGAGAATGTGGGAGTGGGCACATGGAGCCAGGAAGGTCCAGTATGGTCCACTGCAGGAGGGGACCTTTTGCCTCCTAGGAAAACTTCTGCCCAGGCAGAAATGTAGGGGGCGGGTCCACAAAAGAGTGGACATTTAAGAGGCATATCCAGTGGCCTATTTACAATGGTTCCCCCTTCTTTTTAACTCCATAGATGCCCCCACTTACCCACACACTCTACATTTGTTTCTTACATTTTATATTTATAGTTTTCAACTTGCTAGATTGCTGGCAATGTTATATGAAACCCATTTAGCAGGATGTTATAAATTCCTCACTGGGCTATCTATCTCTAGATTAACATTGGCAAGAATATACTTGCTTTAGAAGTAGTAAGAGCACAAGAAAGAATGGAATTTGTGATGATGCTACCTAAAAACACATTCTTTAATTTTAAAAAAATGATAACAGGGGTGCTTGGGTGGCTCATTTGGTTACGTTTCTGACTCTTGGTTTTGGTTCAGGTCATGATCTCAGATTCTGAGATCGAGCCCCATGTTGGGCTTTGTGCTCAGTGGGGAATCTGCTTGGGATTCTCTCTCTCCCTCTGTCCCTCCTCCCTGCTAAAATAAACAGATAAAATCTTTTTTAAAAGTAACTACCATAACCACAACACAATTAGTAGATAATGTTCATTGAATGCTTACTATGGGGTCAGGCATTCTTCTAAGTGTCTTAAATGTAAAAACTCATTTCATTCTCACAAAGTCCCATTAAGTAGATGCTACTGTTTTTCCTTTTTTAAAGATGAGTGCACTTATTTTGATGAGTGTTGAGAAATGTATAGAATTGTTGAATCATTATATTGTACACCTGAAACTAATATAACACTGTATGTTAATTATACTTGAATAAAAAAATAAAGATGAGGAAACTGAGGCACATAGATTTTAAGGAAATTGCTGAGAGTCACATAGGAAGTAAGCAGTATAGCTATGATTCAAACCTAAGTAATCTGGCTATAGAGTTTGTCCTTGTATTATTTAGGGTTCTCCAGAAAAACCTGAGAAAAGGAGAGAAGGCGAGAGGGTGGAGGGTGGGGAGGGGGGTGAAAGTGTTATAATTAATTGGCCCATAGAATTATGGAGGTGGACAAGTCCCAAGACCAGCAGGGTGAGTTGGCAAGGTAGAGACCCAGGAGAATGAATGTCTTAGTTCTAGTTTAAGTCTGAAAGCCTGAGAACTAGAAGAGCCAATAGTGCAGTTCCCATCTAAAAGCTGGCAGGCTCAAGACCCAAGAAGAACCAATGTTTCAGTTGCAGTCTGAAGGCAGGAAAAGAGCTAATGTCCCAATCTGAAGGTGTTCAAGCAGAAATAATTCTCCCTACCAGAGGAAGGGTCAGCCTTTTTTTTTTTTCCTGTTCAAACCTTCAGTTGATTGGATGAGGCCTATCCACGTTAGGGAGGGCAGTCTGCTTTACTCAGTTAATCAATTTAAATGTTAATCTCATCCAAAAACAAGTTTACAGAAACACTTTGAAAAATGTTTGACCAAATATCTGTGCAACCTATGGCTCAGCCAAGTTGATACATAAAATTAACCATCACAATACTCTTAACCACTATTCTGATATTTAATAGTTATGTGGTATCCCAATAATGAAAGCTAATAGATTATATGTTATCCCATTTCAAAGCATTAGTTGAAAACATGTAATTATTTATTTAGAGATAGTTGATCATAAAACAAATATCCAAATATTTTGAAGCCCATTCATCTCCAAACTATCTTAAATCAGATTCCTGACATAAAAATCATGGCCAAAAGCAATAAGAAGTTTGGTTTTGTAGGTTTTCAGATGCTAAGAATCCATGTTCCCTAGCAACACTATTTAGATCCACATAAAGAAACTTTCCAATACCATTTATAGCAAGTTTTTTTCCCTTACTCCTTTACTCTAAACTCATGATTACTAAAGAAAGAATGAGCTTTAAAATTTTAAGTAATGTTCCTAAGAGGACATCATGATGTTCAGCCAAAATGAATGTTCATAATATTGCTTAGACTTATTTAAAATTCTGTAGAGCCTCACTTAATTTTTCTCGCACTGCTACACTGATTATATATATGGTTATTATAAATGGTTATTAGAATTCAGTGTTACTAACAGTGAGAACTTTAGTGATTTTCTTGAAATAAAATGAACAAAATATAAGTCCCTTTATATTCTACTCTATGCGTGTATAAATATGTAGGTACATATTTGTTTATATTAAGTGACTAGATACATATATATGTGTTTATATAAATTTGTATGTGTATATATATATATATATGCAAATATACACATACATTAGGATGTACTACTTGATCCCTAACAGCAAGATTCATACTTTGTAGTTTCTACTTTGAAAATCCTGTCCCAAGCAAGACTTTCAGCTAATATCAGATTTCATAGTGCCATAAAGATTAATGGGTTGTTATCATAGGAATACATGACTGTTTCAATATGTGGAAAACTCTTAATGTCAACAGAATAAAGGAGAAAAGCCTATAATTATCCTAATAGGTGCTTAAGGTGCATTTGATAAAATTCCACACTCATGAGATTAAAAAGTAAACCTTCAACAAACTATGAATAGAAGATAGTGTCTTTAAACTGATACAAATTTGTCTAAAACATACAGCAAATATGTGTCACTGCTTCTATTAAAAAATACTAGGTTCTGACCAAAGCAATAAGATAAGAAGAAGAAATAAGAGGCATAATGTTTGAAAAGGAAGACACAAACTGACATTGGATGTGGTCTATAAGGTTATATTCATAGAAAATCCAAAAGAATACTACAAACTGTTAACTTCAGCAAAGTTGCTAGATATAAGATTGATACACAAAAACCAATGGCATTCTTTTTTTTTTTTTTTTAAAGATTTTATTTATTTATTTGAGAGAGAGAGAATGAGAGACAGAGAGCAGGAGAGGGAGGAGGGTCAGAGGGAGAAGCAGACTCCCTGCTGAGCAGGGAGCCCGATGCGGGACTCGATCCCAGGACTCCAGGATCATGACCTGAACCGAAGGCAGTCGCCCAACCAACTGAGCCACCCAGGCGCCCGACCAATGGCATTCTTATGTACCATCTCACATATATGAAATACCCTTCTTTCACAATAGTAACAAATCTATAAATTACCTAGGCATAAATCTAATAAAAGATGTGCAAGACCTTTGTGGAAAAAAAACTAGAACACATTTTTTAATATAAAAATATTTAAGAAGTTAATCTAAAAATGAGTTAAACAGTCACCTTCAAGTGCAAATATGGTTAAACACACCATAACCATTCAATCATTTGTTTAATGAATTGCCAGCAGAAGGTAGACTAAGTTGATAAAGAGCAGGGGTTAGTTGATGCTGAACTGTCTGAAATACTAATCTTGGAATTCTTTCATAGGAAAAAGTACTGAACCAGTGATTGAGAGGCATGGGTTCTCTTGTCTCAACTCTTCAGTAAGCTGGCTATGTGACCTGGAGCAAGAATTAGCCTCTTGAGAACTTGCCTTCCATTAGAGTTAAATAGAAAGGTTGGGCTAGATCATCTTTGAGGTAGCAACCCCAATTGCATTTGAGATTGTTGAGGAGCAGTACACAAGAAATAACAGCACAGTGAAAATTAAAGAACCACTTTATCAACAGCTCCACATGAACACCCAGTAACTTTTGGTGAAGAACTTCAGGAAATTCTGTACTGGAGTGCAAGACTAAGACCTCTTGCTCTTCCTGCTTTGCCCCCACAGTGCCCTCCAAAAATCTGAGTTATGGGTCTAAAAATCTAAATTATAGCTCCAGCAAATCCTTGTGTGTAGTCAAAATGTTCCATAAAAATAGAATCCCCTAAAGTATGGTTCAATTTAAGTTATGGAAACAGAAGCTAAAGAGAAATAGATTTTAACCTGACAAGGGAGGTTGTTTTACCAGCTATGTAGGCTTTCATTAAAAGAATTCACTTCTTTAGGAAGACATGCGTTCTCCATTACTGGAGTCTGAATATTGTATGGCAAGGAAATTGCCCAGTGATTTGTCTTCAATGGAGAATTGGACTAGTGATTTTTAAGATCCCTTCCTACTCTAGGCTTCTTGATTCTAGGAAACTTGTCTTGATTTTTCAAACTTTCTACAGTACTGCTATATGTAGAGAGAATCCCCTAAGATAGAGATGTAACTTTTTATTTTAGCTTTAGAATATCACTTAGCTTTCCAAGAAAAATTTTGATAAACAAGAATTCCCTTTTGTGTTTGTATTTCTAAGGATGCTAAGAGTCTGAACCTCTATATTGCATCTCTTTCTCTCTAGAAATTTGAAAGGAGTTTTTTCTCTGCCCTTATGACTGCAAGGAACTATTTCTTCTAAATATAAGATATTCCCACAGGACTTCATCCTATTGGTAGGAGGCACCACCATCCTAGGTAAACAGAGACTGTTACATCATCCAAAGCTTTTGCAATCAATCTAGTGGTAATCCTTGTTACATGAGTCAAGGAATTAGAAATAATTCAATTTCATTTAAATTAATATCATCAGAAAATATACAATATGTAAGGTAGATACATTTATCTTTTTTATTAATTCAAGAGAGTTTGAAACTACAAATTCACTGCTAAAGATTCAAGATGACTTCCTAGCAAATTTAGCGATGAACAAATTAAAACATACTACTAAACCATAATATTTCATGTATTATAAGTGACCAGTGCCAGACATATCCCCAAAATCTATGACAGACTGAGATCACTCAGAAAATCAGGCAACTCTCAATTATCTATTGATATATGAGCTCAGGGTAGCATAGAAAAAATATATTGTAGAATCCAAGAATATCTCATTTTATCCATTCTTGTCAGTCTGCTTTTGAACCAAACCTCTGTCAGCAATAACAACATTGTCACATTGAAGTTTCACCTCCTATCTCACTCTTTCTGAGAGGCAAAAATGAGTAAAAATAATAGCAAGAGGGAGAGAGAAGAGCCAAGAATCAGCACTGCACAGGAAGTGCTCACAAGAACAAGAAAGAACCTTCTGCTCAGATGAAACCTACCCACCTAAGAAGGCCTTCCCTGGATCCTATATTTACAGTAGTCTCTGCTCCTCCTACTTTGCTTTATTTTTCTTCATAAAACTTATCAATACTGCAATTATTTGTTTGAATACTTTTGTATTGTTTATTTACCTCTCTAAACTGAGTACAGGCACCTGTGTGATTCATTACTGGAACCCCAGGGTTTAAAACAATGTTAGCATGTAGCGTATCCTTTTTTTTTTTTTTTAAAGATTTTATTTATTTATTCATGAGAGACAGAGAGAGAGAGAGAGGCAGAGGGAGAAGCAGACTCCCAAGGAGCAGGAAGCCCGATGCGGGACTCGATCCCAGGACCCTGAGATCATGACCTGAGCCGAAGGCAGACGCTTAACCATCTGAGCCACCCAGGCGCCCGCATGTAGCGTATCCTTAATAAATATTGTTTTAGAGAGGTAGATATAGATCATAGGTGATATAGGTAATAGGTGATTAAAGCCCCAGTAGGAAGTTGATTAAGAAAATATTTAGAATAGGTTGTTTTTCTTCCTGAAACCGAAAACTCATCTGCGATAAACGGTCAAACTGACAGAACCCACATTTCATCTATGATGGATTTTCTAAATTTAGGTTTTTAAGGCAAGTTCACAACTTCCAGTAATATACATGACTTCCCCATGTAACAAGTGTAATGTTTTAGATAAACTGTAACTGAAATATACATTGTCAATGGTGTGGCTGGCTTGGAGGTTGCTCTGTTGCCACATATAAGTATTATGTGACTTTTTTTCAGGCATGACCATGCTGACCAGTGTGTGCATTAGCAAAAATTGCTTAATAACCAGGTGGCCTTGGGGCGCCTGGGTGGCTCAGTCGTTAAGCGTCTGCCTTCGGCTCAGGTCATGATCCCAGGGTCATGGGATCGAGCCCCGCATCGGGCTCCCTGCTCAGCGGGAAGCCTGCTTCTCCCTCTCCCACTCCTCCTGCTTGTGTTTCCTCTCTCGCTGTCTATCTGTCAGATAAATAAATAAAAATCTTTAAAAAAAAAAAATAATAAATAACCAGGTGGCCTTTCTGCATATTTCTCATAAACAAACATTTGAATCCAATTAGTTAAAGAATAAGCTTTCCTTTACCTCTCATGGCACTAGATTTTAAGCTTTTAATGTCATATCTACTTTCAGCATTATTTGGATTATATAAAATGTGTTTTATTGATTAGATGACTGACAAGAAGGAAGGCCAAACCAAATCAGTTTGTATCCACAACTTTATAATTTGTGTAAGAGAAGAAAAGCCAAATCTATGTTGCCAAATTTGACTCTTTGAGTTACTTAACAAAGTGGCCCTTTTTATTTGAAATATTTGTTAGGTCACATTAGAAAAGCCATGGAATGGAAGGGAATTAAAAAGATTCTTAGATGAAATTATTTTCTTTCAAGCCACTATAGTAATTCATATGCCTGGCACATTAATGAAAAAGTCATACTTATTCTTCACTCAATCCCTGTCTAAAAATCTATATACAGCCCCCATTGACCTCTGAAGACTGTTTTCAGGGAGAACCAGAAAATACTTACTTTAATTGCGCTTTCTTGACATTGATAGTTAAATAACGTGAAATGGTAGGGCTGCTATTGTCTTATTGAAAAGCAAATGGATATATTCTGGTGTATTATATATGTGTTCCCAGAAGAAGAGTGTATAAAACACATTTTAGAAAATAGTTTTATGTTTTTAATACATAAAGGGAGTTTACTTAAATAACACTGTGGCAAATTTCCTGGTAAAGCAAACAATTCTTTTGTTATGCAAATAACCAGCACTACATTTATTCTAAAAAATCTGATTTTTACATACAAAGTCTCTTCACAGTGGAATAAATCTGGATTGTTGCCCCATTAGGAAGAGAATCTCTGCATCAATAAATACCATGTGACTCTCTTTTTGTGTATAGAAACTGACACAGAGTTAAATACTAATGACATTCCTACAACCGTTCTCTGTGTCTGCCAAAAAACCCGCTTTCATTGTACACGTTTCTCAGACCCAAAACTGGCCTGCCTGATATGCTCTTCCAATTCCACTTGAACGGATTCTGCCTTTTCCCAACTTTTATTTTATTTATTTTTATTTTTATTTTTATTTAAGAGCAAGAAGGAGTGGGGGAGGGACAGAGGGAGAGGGAGAGAGAATCACAAGCAGGCTCCATGCTCAGTGTGGAGCCCAATGCAGGGCTCAATCTCACGACCCTGAGATCATGACCTGAATGGAAACCAAGAGTCAGAGACTTAACCGCCTGAGCCACCCAGGTGTCCCTTTTCCCATTTTTTAAGTTCAATCTCTTACTTGGCCTCCTCAAACTAACTTCATTTGATTCTGGTCTTTCCAATGCCTTGCCGTTGGTTTTATCTTTTTCACATACAACAGTAAACACTTTATTCAAGTACTATTGAACAGTTGTCATTATTTTTATGAATTTTGGTATTTCCTATTGACTGTAATGGTTATGTTTTCTTTTTGTATTTATTTTTTCCCAAAAACTTATCTTTTTCTCTATCCAATTTAAAACTCCATCAGGGTGAAATCAAGTCTCTTCAGTTCACTCAGTGCCTAGCTCATACTATATACTAAATGTATTTGAATAAACCAATGAATGAGTAAATATATTATGTACATTTAATACATAAATGTATTTTGTTTTTTAAAAGACTTATTTATTTATTTTAGAGAGAGAAAGAGAGAACACATGGAGGGAGGAGCAGAGAGAGAGAGTCTCAAATATACTCCCCACTGAGCAAGGAGCCTGTCACAGGGCTTGATCTCATGACCCCGAGATCATGACCTGAGCCGAAATCAAGAGTTGGATGCTCAACTGACTGAGCCACCCAGGTGCCCGATAAATGTATTTTAATAAATAAATAGTAAAATCTCTCTTATCACAGGATTTCCCATGACTCTGTTTCCATGATTCTAAAACGGTACACCAAATGCATTACAATACATAATTTCTGATCAGTATCCTTTTGTTTCTATATTGTGTGAGTGGTGATTCTACCCATGCATTGAGAAGATAACTCAGCTTTTCACTGATTTTTTTGTCTGGTTGCCAAGTAACACTTACTTTTTCATTTTTTCCAGTCTTAACATCCATATCAAATTCTCAACTAAACTACATAACTAAACTATACATCTAAACTTTTACATTTGTGCATCAACCCAGACCAAGACTCACTCATAGAAAGAACAAGCAAACGTAAAGCTATGTCATTTTATCTCCTTCCTACACCTACTGAGTTTTTTTTCCTGCTGAGTTTTAAAGCAATGTTTTAGTTACTAAAATTCTCCAGAACAGGTGGGTATGAGACTTTGTATTTGTCTCTAGCTTCCTTTTAATGGGAAAGTGATTTCTAAATGTGTAAACAAAACAAAATTGTATTGCAACCAAATGTAGATGTTTCAAGGAGTTTATTATATTAGACTTTGATCTATGGTGTTTTTTTTTTCATTTGCAAATCTGAATTTCTGTGATGTTCTAATTTCAGTAGATGTTCAATAAGTGGAGAAAACAAAAGGCCTTGTGTCATCCACATCACATTTAGTATTGGAATGATAGTTTACCTATAATTATTTATAATTTGTATCCTTTTAAAACAACAATGAGCTGTGTTTATTGTATTTAGCAACCACTCATTAGATGGAGCTGTAGGTCTGTATAAAATCATTTGGGCATCTTATAGGGGTCCTTTGCTCAGGTCTAATACTTCTGGGATTTTAATACTCTTGATTAGATTTTTAATTTTATTCCTTTTAATATAGATTTCTTTCCCTCCTAGTAAATTAACTAAGACATTTTTATTTTCCTAAAGCATACCAATTGACTGTCTATTGCATAGATTTCATCATCTGTTATGCTGAATCATTCAAATCAGGCTTTCAGCATTCAATATGGGTTGTCTCAAAATTGATTTGATTAAGGCCATCTGTATTGACCATAAAGACAAACTCAATAAACAGATTGGGGGAACTATGATTTGCTCACCAAGGATGGGAACAGCAATATGTTCAGATCATTCATTGTCCCTTTCTAGGATAAGCAAGAAATCAATAAAGCAAGTGCTCATCACTGGAACTATGTAGCCAGGGGGATGTCAACATCTAATATCCAAAGAATAATACACTGTGCTTAACAAAAAAAGAGGAGGGGGAGAAAAGAGATTTTTAAAACTTACTTATTAAGATAACTTGTTTTATTAGTTGATTAATCCTCTTTTCCTGAATATGGGCATGCATATAGATATGTCCTAAATACAATTGTCAGAGTCTGATCTTTGGGAAATTGAGCAACTGTTTACTCTGAAAGTTAGATACTTAAAGTTAAGTTTATATAGTTAACAACAACAACAAACAATTATTCAAAAGTAATAGGGTAGAAGCTTAGGACTAAGAAACATTGAAAAGTAATTACAGTTTTCATTTTTATTAGTTTGAAAGGAAAAGAGTAACATAATATATAGAATGGTTTGCTATGAAAATTGTGCCTTTATTTCATATGTTACTGACATTTTTATGTTTTATGCTAACTCATAAGCTTTCCTTCTCACTCTTCAGAAGCTATATCTATGAAATAGAATAAATGGCCTATGGTCAAAATTGCAAAAATAACTGAAAGGTCAGCTATAGCCTGTGTTTCCAGATCCACAGAGGCAAATATTTTCTACTAACAACTTGTTTTAAAAAACAAAAATGTCTATGAAGACAGAAAACAAGCAATTGTATTCTCATTGCCTGGTTATTAAAGCCTAGAAAATGGACTTGCAAAGGATATAGAAACCATTCTTAGTTTTTAATACTAGTATTTTCTAACCTTAAAATATACCTTCAAGTTAATATAGTGACTGACTATATAGGTTGGGACTAGACAGACAGGGTTAAATTAAAATCCTATTCTGTACTTGGTATTGTAATCTAGGTGAAATTTTTCATCTTATCTGAGCCAGTTTGATAAAATGGAAAAATAAGAGTCCTGACCCCACAGGATTAATGCAAAAATAAAATGAGAACAAGCATGTTGCCCAGTGCCTTATACATAAGAAACATTCAATAAATGTTAGCTGCTATAATTAGTTATGAGTTGTTATACAAACATGCCATTAGCTCCCATCCTGACAACTTTAACTCTAGAACATCTGGAAGGTGCAGGGGAAGTATGGGGGGAGGGGAAGACCACCAAGAAGAGCCAAAGGTCTTTCCTCAAAGAGTCCTGTCTAACATTTTTGTGTAAAAGGACACAGACTCTCTTTCTTTCTCCCTCTCTCTCTCTCTCACACACACACACATCTTACCTATTACAGTAACCTGGGATCATAAAAATGTGGATTAATAATAATAATAAAAGCAGAGTCTCTGAGCCACAGGGAAACTTGCTTAAAAATCTGGAGATTTAGATTGATCATAGAGAGTTATATTTGAACATGATTACCATGTTGCCAGTGGGAAGTGCTTCTTAGAATAATCAGATTTGAGAAGGCTAATAATAGAACACTAGATCTGTAATTGCCTCTGAGTCACTTGGCTGAGGAAGGGGAAAGCTAAGCCCACCATGAGACATAAGTATTGAATGAAGGCCACTTAAGGAGCACAATGGAAAGAAATCTCCATTTTTATGATTTCCAGTCTTTTCAGTTGTGGTTTTTTTTCCTTCAAGCAATCAAAATTATAAAATCTGTGACTTTTTGAAGATTTAGGACTCTGTTTTATTATCACCATTGCTCAGCACAGTTCCTTGGACATAGTTGGTGCTTAGTATAGGTTCAGTGGATTAAATGAATGATGGTTCTGAGTGAGGGAAATAGTAAAGTGAGGAAAATTCAATGTTTAAACTACCACAAGAGATCTTGAGAAAGCTTTATGTTTTATACTCATGTTGTATGAGCTTCCTAAGGATAGAATCCTGTTCATATATTTGAAACATGGATAGGATTCAGTAAATATATTTTGTTGTGTGTTACTTTAAAAAAATCAAGCCCATTAGTAAAATGCTTTCTAATTGCTTTTTCTATTGTATCAAAATTGTGGCTAGTGTCTTTTTTTAAAATCAAATATTACTTTGGAAATACCTATAATTTTTCATGGACCTGAAACTTTCTACTCTTTATCTGTATAATGTTTGGGGAAAGATTTTATTTTTTCAAGTGTATTCATTTTCCTAAAATCATGTGCACTTTAACTCCTCATATGAGATCTCTTTTAAACTCTACTAAAAAAGCTAATGAGCCAAATTAAAGTGCGGCTTAAAAAAAAAATCTGTATTTCTGAAATGCCATAATCTAGCCCAAAAAACACAACTGGCAACCTTAAAAAGAACTAAAGCTTTAAGTAGCATTCAAGTCCCCATAATCTGCCCAGAGAAACATTTCATAAATAAGTTAATATTATGATATTTCCATACTAGTTGAATCTTTACTTAGAGGCACATTTGTCAAATAGTCAATCACTCATTTGACAAATATTTAGTGTCTGCTTGTCAAAGACACTTTTCAGCTTTAGGGATACAAACTGAATAAGACAAGCAAAGTCTCTACTCCTAAAATGTATATTCCAAATTTGTATAGTCAGATAATAAGCAACTAAATAAACAAATGGATGAGATTAATTTCAGCTGGTAATTACTGTTGTGAAAATTTATAAAACAGAATGCTTTGATATAAAGAGATGAGGGGTATTTATCTAAATTGAGTAATCAGGAAAAATTATCTCTGAGGATATTACTTTTGAGCTGAAACCTGAGTGGTGCAAAGGACCCAGCCATGGGGAAATCTGTGTAAAAAGAAAACAACAACCACAAAAAAAATGTAAAGGTCTTAAAGTGAAAATAACCTTAATTTTCAAAGACCAGAAAGATGCCACTTTAATCAGAAACCCAGCAGGCTCTTTTTTGTGACATTGGCAGACTGATCTTCAAATTCATATGTGAATGTAAAGGATGTAGAATAGTCCAAAACAACTTTGAAAAAAGTTAGAGTTGCAAGACTCATACTAATTTCAAGACTTATTATAAAATCACAATCTGTAATGTTGGTGCCAGTCTAAAGTTAAATAAATAGATCAGTGGAACAGAATACAGAATACAGAAATAGATCCACATTTATGTGGCTAATTGATTTTTATCAAAGATACAATTTACTGAAGAAAGTCTTTTCAACAAATATTCCTGGTAATATTGGATGTCATTAAAAAAAAAAACCATTAATCCATACCTTATTCCATATAAAAATTAAATGAATTATAAACACAAATGTAAAGCCTAAAACTCTAAAATTTCTAGAAGAAAACATAAGAGAAAATTTTTGTGACCTTGGGTCAGGCAAAGATGTGTCTAAAAATGACACCAAGAGTATAGTCCATAAATGAAAAATTGGATAAATTTGGACTTGATCAAAATTAAGAACTTCCGTTTTCAGCAAGACATTGCTAAGAGAACGATAAGACGAACCACAAACTGGGAGAGTATATTTCCAAATATTATATATGCTAAAGGACTAGATCCAAAATATATAAAGAATTCTCAAGTCCCTTAATGAGGAAACAAATGGCTCAGTTTAAAAAATGAGAAAAAAATTTCAACAGACTCTCCACAGAAGATATATAGACATAAGGATGTCAAATAAGCATATGAAAAGATATTCAATGTCATTAGCATTAGTCTAATACATACCTATTATAAAGTCTGATCATACCAAGTGTTGGTGAGAATGTGGAACAACCGGAACTCTCATCCGTTGCTGATGGGAATGTAAAATGGTATAACCGCTTTGGAAAGGAGTTTGGCAGTTTTATACAAAGTTAAACATATACCTAACCATGTGGCCTAGCCATTTATTCATAGATATTTACCCAAGAGAAATGAAAGCATATGTATACACAAAAACCTGTAATGAATGTTCATAGCAGCTTTATTTCTAACAGCCAGAACTGGAAATAACCCAAATATTCTCCAAAGGTGAATGGATAAAACAAATGTAAAAACTTATCAAATAAATATCCATACACTGGAATATTATGAAAGCAATGTACATGTGGTACATTGTGGTACATGTACAGGGGCTCAGGGCAGGCCATCCCAAAATGTGCCAGATTGGCATACTGATTATTGTTTTTTAATTTGTTATGTTAATCCCCATACCTTACATCATTAGTTTTGGATGTGGTGTTCCATGATTCATTGTTTGCATATAACGCCCAGTGCTCCATTCAACATGTCCCTTCCTTAATACCCATCACCTGGCCAACCCATCCCCCCAACCCCCTCCC
>NC_138373.1:140306837-140354945 GCF_054177405.1 Leptonychotes weddellii | reverse complement strand
GATTAAGAATTCCTCATATCAGTGAGGTCATATGATACATGTCTTTCCCTGATTGACTTACTTCGCTCAGCATAATACCCTCCAGTTCCATCCATGTCGTTGCAAATGGCAAGATTTCATTCCTTTCGATGGCTGCATAAATAGCATACTGATTATTTTGATTTGAAGCTACCTGGGAAGCAGCCAGTGCAAAGACACTCAGACCATCCTCTGTTTCCCTGAAAGCAGGAAATAAATCTCCTATATGAAAGGTACCCTCTCTATAGTTAGAAATAAAAACACATCCTTCTCACCAGAGTTCAGGACTTTAAAACCAGAGACTGGGACTTTAAAACCAAGAAATGTGTAGAAACAGATGTTGTTACTTTTTGTTTATCTACTACCTCAGCCCAAATTCTGCTTAGAATTCCTTACTAATTAAAGCTCCTGTCACTTCCTCATGAATTTATTGTCTCTGTCTAAAATATATAAGATACCTGCCATGGTCATTTCTTTAGGCTCTCAATTCCATTATTAGGCCTCCATGTGCACATAATAAACTTTGTATTTTTCTCCTGTCAATCTGTTTCATGTCAACTTAATTCCTAAACCAGCTGGAAGAGTGTTGGATGTAAGAAGTAAATTTTTCTCTCCCCTACAGATATAACAACATTGGTGAATCTCAAAATGATTATGCTGAATAAAAGAAGCTAGACAAAAGAGGACACACTGTATTATTTCATTACATAAAATTATAGAAAGAGTAAACCTATCTATGCTGACAGAAAGCAATTCATTTGATGCCTGGGGGATTAGAGGACAAGAAGGGGCATGAATGAGAAACTACAAAAAGGCAAAAGAAAACTGGGGATGATAGACATATCTATTATCTTGATTGTGACTATAGTTTCATACATGCATAAAAATGTTAAAACTTATCAAATTGTACACTTTAAAAGTGTTCAGTCTATTATATGCTAATTATAGCATTTTTTATGTTCAATTAGCCAACATATAATACATCATTAGTTTTTGATGTAGTGTTCAGTGATTAATTAGTTGCGTATAACACCCAGTGATCATCACCACATGTGCCCTCCTTAATACCCATCACCTCATTACCCCATCCCTGCCCCCCTCTATAAACCTCAGTTTTGTTCCTGGATTCCAAAGTCTCTCATGGTTTGTCTCCCTCTCTGATTTCTTCCCATTCAGTTTTCCCCCCCTTCCCCTGTGGCCCTCTGAACTATTCCTTATGTTCCACATATGAGTGAGACCATATGGTAATTGTCTTTCTCTGACTTATTTCACTTAGCATAATTCCCTCCAGTTCCATCCATGTCGATATAAACAGTAGGTATTCATCCTTTCTAATGGCTGAGTAATATTCCATTGCATATATGGACCACATATTCTTTTTTTAAAAGATTTTTATTTATTTATTTGACAAAGAGATAGAGAGCACAAGTAGGCAGAGCAGCAGGCAGAGGGAGAAGCAGTCTCTCTGCTGAGCAGGGAGCCTGACATGGGGCTCGATCCCAGCACCCTGGGATGATGACCTGAGCCAAAGGCAGCCACTTAACTGACTGAGCCACCCAGGTGCCCCTGGACCACATATTCCTTATCCATTCGTCTGTTGAAGGGCATCTCAGCTCCTTCCATAGTTTGGCTATTTGGACATCGCTTTTATGAACATTGGGGTGCATGTGCCCCTTCTTTTCACTATACCTGTATCTTTGGGGTAAATACCTAGTAGTGCAATTGCTGGGTCGTAAAGTAGCTCTATTTTTTTTTTTCTTTAAAGTAGCTCTATTTTTAACATCTTGAGGCACCTCCATACTGTTTTCCAGAGTGGCTGTACCAGGTTGCATTCCCACCAACAGTGTAATAGGATTCCCTTTCTCCACATCCTCGCCAATACTTGTTTATTCCTGTCTTGTTAATTTTTCCATTCTAACTGGTTTAAGGTGGTATCTCATTGTGGTTTTGATTTGTATTTCCCTGATGGCTAGTGATGTTGAACATTTTTTCATTTATGTCTTCTTTGGAGAAATGTCTGTCCATGTCTTCTGCCCATTTATTGACTGGATTATTTGTTTTTTGGGTGTTGAGTTTGAGAAGTTCTTTATAGATCTTGAATATCAGCCCTTTATCTGAAATGTCATTTGCAAATATCTTCTCCCATTCCGTGGGTTGCCTCTTAGTTTTGTTGACTGTTTCCTTTGCTGTGCAAAAGCTTTTTATCTTGATGAAGTCCCAAAGTTCATTTTTGCTTTTGTTTCCCTTGCCTTTAGAGATATGTCTTGAAAGAAGTCGCTATGGCCAATGTCGAAGAGGTTACTGCCTATGTTCTCCTTTAGGATTTTGCTGGATTCCTGTCTCAATTTAGGTCTTTCAGTCATTCTGAGTCTATCTTTGTGTATGGTGTAAGAGAATGGTCCAGCTTCATTCTTCTGTATGTGGCTGTCCAATTTTCCCAGCACCAATTATTGAAGAGACTGTCTTTTTTCCATTGGATATTCTTTTCTGCTTTGTCAAAGATTAGTTGACCATAGAGTTGGGGGTCCATTTCTGGGCTCTCTATTCTATTCCATTGATCTATGTATCTGTTTTTGTGCCAATACCATGCTGTCTTGATGATCACAGCTTTGCAATGTAGCGTGAAGTCAGGCATTGTGATGCCCCCAGCTTTGGTTTTCTTTTTCAACAATCCCCTGGCAATTCAAGGTCTTTTCTGTTTCCATACAAATTTTAGGACTGTTTGTTCCAGCTCTGTGAAAAATGTCAATGGTATTTTCATAGGAATTGCTTTGAAAGTGTAGATTGCTCTGGGCAGCTTAGACATTTTCACAATGTTTATTCTTCCAATCCATGAGCATGGAATGTTTTTCAATCTCTTTGTGTCTTCATAAGTGTTCTGCAGTTTCTAGAGTATAGATCCTTTACCTCTTTGGTTAGATTTATTCCTAGGTATCTGATGATTTTTGGTGCTATTTTAAATGGAATCGGTTCCTTAATTTCTCTTTCTTCAGTGACATTGTTAGTGTATAGATATGCAACTGATTTCTGTGCATTGATTTTGTATCCTGCCACATTGCTGAACTGCTGTATGAGTTCTAGTAATTTGGGAGTGGAGTCTTTTGGGTTTTCCACATAAAGTATCATGTCATCTGTGAAGAAAGAGTTTGACTTCTTCTTTGCCAATTTGAATGCGTTTTATTTCTTTTTGTTGTCTGATTGCTGAGGCTAGGACTTTTAGCACTATGTTGAACAAAAGTGGTGGGAGTGGGCATCCTTGTAGTGTTCCTGACCTTAAGGGAAAAGCTCTCAGTTTTTCCCCATTGAGAATGATATTCACTGTGGGCTTTTCATACATGGCTTTTAAGATATTGAGGGCTTTTTCCTCTATCCCTATATTTTGAAGAGTTTTAATCAGGAAAGGATGCTGTACTTTGTCAAATACATTTTCTGCATCTATTGAGAAGATCATATGATTCTTGTCTCTTCTTTTCTTAATGTAATCTGTCACATTAATTGATTTGCAAATGTTGAACCACTCTTGCATTCCATGAATAAATCCCACTTGGTCGTGGTGAATAATCCTTTTAATGTACTGCTGGATCCTATTGGCTAGGATCTTGTTGAGTATTTTGGCATCCATGTTCATCAGGGATACTGGTCTGTAATTCTCCTTTTTGATGGGGTCTTTGTCTGGTTTTGGGATCAGGGTAATGCTGGCCTCATAGGATGAGTTTGGATGTTTTCCTTCCATTTCTATTTTTTGGAACAGCTTCAGTAGAATAGGTATGATTTCCTCTTTAAATGTTTGGTAGAATTCCCCTGTGAAGCCATCTGGCCCAGGACTCTTGCTTTTTTTGGAGGATTTTGATTACTCTTTCACAGGTTATTGTTCTGTTCAGATTGTCTCTTTCTTCCTGTTTCAGCCCTGGTAATTTATGTGTCCAGGAATGCATCCATTTCTTCCAGATTACCTAGTTTGTTGGCATATAGCTGCTGATAATAAGTTCTAATAATTGTCTCTATTTCCTTGGTATTGGTTGTGATTTCTCCCCTTTCATTCATGATTTTATTAATTCGGGTCCTTTCTCTTTTCTTTTGGCTAAGTCTGGCCAGAGGTTTATCAATCTTATTAATTCTTTCAGAGAACCAGCTTCTAGTTTCATTGATCTGTTCTACTGTTCTTCTAGTTTCTATTTCATTGATTTCTGCTCTAATCTTTATAATTTCTCTTCTCCTGCTTGGTTTAGGCTTTATTTGCTGTTCTTTCTCTAGATCCTTTAGGTGTAAGGTTAGCTTGTACATTTGGGATTTTTCTAACTTTTTGAGAGAGGCTTGGATGGCTATGTACTTCCCTCTAAGGATTGCCTTTGCAGTATCCCTTAGGTTCTGAACTGATGTGTTTTCATTTTCATTTGTTTGCATGAACTGTTATTATATGCTAATTATATCTTAAGGATACATATATATGTTACATAACTGGAGAAGTAGTGAAGGGGAGAATGGCCCCAGAAGAAGTCAGAGAGGTGGCAGGGGCTGGATCACATAGAAACTTAAAGACCATGGGGAGGAATTTGGACTTCATTTCAAGTACCATGGGGAACCATTGGAAGATTTTAAGTGTGTGTATGTGTGTTGGGGGTGGGGATGATTTGATTTGATTAATATTTTAGAAGGGTCATTCTGGGACACCTGGGTGGCTCAGTCAGTTAAGTATCTGCCTTCAGCTCAGGTCATGATCCCGGGGTCCTGAGATTGAGCTCCACATTGGGCTCCCTGCTCAGGGGGGAGTCTGCTTCTCCCTCTGCCCCTCCCCCTGCTTGTGCTCTCTCACTCTCTCCCAAATAAATACATAAAATCTTTTTTTAAAAAAAGAATGATCATTCCAACTGATACATGAAGAATGAATTCTAGATGGGCAGCAAAGAGCCTGGTAAAAAAGGCTTTGCAATAGTCCTGGCAAGAGAAAATAATGGTTTGAACTAAGGTGGCAGGTGGGGAAACGAAGAGAAAGACATAGAGAAATATAAAATCTTACTAATATGAGTGGCTTTTTGGATTTCTAAAATTTTAAGGATGTACAGTTTGGAATACTCTTCAAAAAGCACTGTTATAGTCTGAGCCTCAGCTTACCTGACACATCAGTTCCATTGTCCTATAGCCCATCTTACTAGCCTGTTTTCTAGTTGCTCTACATTGGGTACTCATGTATTAACACTGGGTTAAAGCACCCGGCCTTACTTTTCTCTTTATGCCTACCCTGTCCTCCCTCCCAAAGAGGCTATATACAATTTGAATCTGATTCTGGGGGGGTGAAGGGAGAGAATAAAGATAGGAACTTTAAAAAGAATCTGTTTAACCATGATGCTGGGATCAGAGGGTGCCCTGAGATGTTTTACAGACTACTTACTACCATACTCAATAAATTTTGGTGTTACTCTGGGTTTTGGGTTTTTTTTTTTTCTTTTCTTTTCCTTATGAAAGGTATCTCTACTTAGGGATTCTTGTTGTGAAGGATAGATACCAGGGTAACACAGAACTTGCCTATAATTATTCAGGAGGATTCTGACAAGAGAAAAACAGAAAATCTATTCATATATGAATTAACTAATTCATTTAGCTTTCCCATTCATTCTTTCAATCAGCATTTAGTGGTATATGTTGAAAGCAGAGAAATGAAATAAAAAGTAAGAGATTGTGGCTGAGTATTATTTCAGCTACCCCTGATTTATTCAGTAAACACTTTCTTTACTCATCCTAAGTAAAGCTTCTTATTTTTTCAGAGCTAAAAGAACCCACGTTTGCATCAAAGAAAGCATAGACTTTCTTCAAAGACAGATGATCTTGAATCACTACAAGGTGTCTAGCTACAACAATAGGTTTTAACAGCTGCAGCAAAAGGTCTACTTAACCCAGCTATTTATATACAGATAGTTCTTCAATAGCACTGAAAAAAACCCTCTGAAATTATTTGGTGAGCAGTTAAATGTTGAAGTAATGGTACACTAATTCCAGCTGATAAAGAACCTGTCACCATTTCCATTCCCTGAAACCACTCCTCCCCCATTCTAGTGATCACAACCTCCTTTAACCCTAAATCCACTTATAAAACAAAAGAAGAGAGAGAAAAGCAAAAACAAGTATCTAATAATAGTGAGCTCTGTGATTGAAAAATTTGTAATGAATAATTGAAGAATAATGAAGCTCTTGTTTCCATGGCCAACACTGTTGAACTACAGGATTCGTATTTGAGGATCTTACTGCAAGGCAAAAAATGGAGGGAAACATGAGAAATCTGGCATTTATCCAGAATTTCACCAAAGGTCAGGAATAACCTAGGTCTTATATATGTTTTTCCATGCTTCCTCTTTTCAGTCTTTGGCAATCCTATGACATAGGGGTTATTATCCGCATTTTTTTACTAATGAAACTGAAACTTGAAGGTTCCATAAGACTGGAGACTTGCATTCAAAACAATATGGTTCATCCATTACCTCACCAGCTGTTCCTACCTCTAAACATCAGAGTGTCCAAGGCTTAGTTCTTGACTGTCTTCTCTCTTTCTCTAAATTGCAATCAGCCTGTAAAGTTTATTGTCTTATACATGCTGAGGACTTCAAAGTTTGTATCTCTAACCTGGCTCTCTCTACTTTTGGTATTCAGTTGCCTACCTGGCATTTCTACTTGAATGTCTAATAGGTATCTCAACATTTTACATGTCCAGAACTAGACTCCTAATTCTCACAAGTCCCTAAAACCTGTCCCTCCTACAGTTTTTCCCATCTCAGTTAATGACAACTCCATTCTTTTCACTTGCTCATAACATCCTTGGAACTTCTTTTTCTTTCAACCTCCTCATCTAATACATTAGCAAACCTTGTTATTTCCATCTTCATAATATAACAAAATCTAACCACTTCTCAGAAGCTGCACAATTAATATCCTAGACCAAGCCACAAGTTTCTCCCACCTGGATTATGGTAATAGCCTTTTAACTGGTCTCCTGCTTCCACCTTCTCTTTCCTATAGTCTGTTCTCAATTGAGTAGCCAGAGTGATTGTTTGAAAACAGATTTCCCCTCTCTCCGCAAATGTCTCCAAGGTTTTTCATCTCATATATCAATGAAAACCAAAGTCCTTATAAAGTAGTACAATGTTTACATAGGATGGCCCTACTACCTTGCTGACCTCTCTCTTGCCACTCTTTCCTTTGCCCACTTTTCTCTAGTCACACTGGCCTTGTTGTCTCTTAAACATACGAAAGATATTTATGCCCCAGGGACTTTGTACCTGCTATTTCTTCTGTTTAGAATATTCCTCTGTCTGGTAGCCATATGGTTTAATCTCACTTCCTATAGTTTTCTACTGAAATATTACTTTATCAAAGATTCTTTCCTTGACCACCATAAAGTAGCAACTTCCTCCCAACACCCCCATCCTTCTTATCTTATTTTTCTCTATTGCATTTATACTAGACATAACTATATATTGACTTGTTTTCTTTCTCTCTTACCACTAAAGAATAAGCTCCATGAGAATGAGGACTTTGTTTTATTCTTACTGAATGCCTAGCACATAATTGTGTCTGGCATGTATTAGGTTAAACCATATGAAACCATAATTTTTCATTGTTCAATTAGGGTTAAATATTGATATTTTCATAGTGTAATTTAAACATTAGGTTCTCAATAAAGACTTGTTTAATTGATGAATGGATTAAACCTATGATGGCCTAAATCCAAAGTTCATCTTCTGCCTAGTATAAAATTCTTCTTCTCTGTTACTGAGGTTGCTTTATGACAAAATATTTCCTATTTTTCAGAAGTTCTTTTCCTTATTCAAAGTCATGACGTTTGACACATTAGTTATAGGCATTTGTATAGCTAGAAAAAAATAATAGAGGTATTTTTATGCTTGATAATTGTTGACCTACCAACAGATATGGTTTGTTCTTTGTCTCTTAAGAAAAACCAGACTAGATGAGTCAGGTCTGAACTCCAAGCAGTGCCCCTGAATCCATCTGCTTGGGCTAATCTCATGCCTTTCATGTGAGCCCGTAATTGGCCATGGCAAAGAACTCCTCTACTATCAGTTTATGACTCAGATTTTCCTCATGTAGTAACTTTGAAAATGCACAAACAAAAAAGGTATTCTTTAAAATGAGATAGTTAATTTTTAGTTACACTTTGACTTAGAATGGATTTGCCTTCGGTTCCATAAAAATCTAGCATGCAGTATGTGCTACGGTGAATAATGCTAGCTGATATAACAGATAAACTCCTGAATCTCAAGGGATCAGCACTAGAAATATTTACTTTTCATTCATGTTGCCGTACAGTGCAGGCTGCTTGATTTGCTCTCCTCTCATTCTGTATTCAGGGATGCAGACACTGTCCATTTTGGGGTCCTACATTCCCCTAGGTCCTTAGAATCCTCTCCATTCATTTAGTAGATGAAAGAAGAGAGCAAGGATCCTCTGTGGGAGGTGGTATTTCTGGGCCAATGTATTAGTCTGGATTCTCCAGAAAAAATAGAACCAATAGGATGAAGGTATATATATATATATATATGAGAGAGGATAGGATAGGAGAAAGGAGAGGATGTACAAAGAGATTCATTATAAGGAATTGGTTCTTGAGATTATGGAGGCTAACAAGTTCCCAAGGTCTGCAGTTGGCAACTATATATTGGAGAGCCAATGTATAGTTCCCTTCTGAAAGCAGGAAGGCTTGAGACCCAGGAAGAGCTGATATTTCAGTTGAGTCCAAAGGCAAGAGAAAAAAACCAGTGTGCCAACTCAAGGCAGCCAGGTCCCAGGAGTTCCTTCTTACTTAGCCTTTTTGTTCTATTCAGTCCTTCAACTGTTTGGATGAGGCTCACCACATTAGGGTAAGTAGATTGTATGTAGATTGTATCTCAATAGTCTTTTTTCTTATTATAGAGCTAATCTAGTTCACTTAACTTATCTTGCTGATAAAACCTTTGAGATTACCTCTTAAACTATCAGTTAGCCAGTCACCTAGACAGCAAGTCAGTCAATAGATATCGATTGAGGGCCTACACTATTTCAAGAACCTGCTGGGGCTGGAAATAGAAATACAAATAAAGCCACAGTCTCTGTCTTCAAGACGTTCACAATCTAGTGAAGGAGTCAGATTTGTTTGAAGCACAATGTGCTACATTTTAGATGCTATAATTTAGGTTAATATAAGGTAATATAAAGCAGGAGAAAAGCTGATAATACATAAGTATTTTTTAATATTTAGGACAATTGCACTTTCCACAATTGGTAGAACTTTTTACTTCCTTAATTTCAAGACAGCTTACACTTTCCACATTTGTGTTTAAGTCAAAGTATTTCTATTTATCCATTTATTTCATTAATTTATGTATTAATTCAACAAATATATGCCAGTTAAGTTGTTAGGTATTCTGAGATGGTCACGTACACAGAGGATTATAGCCCATCACATGAAGTCCATATTTAAGTCTCAAAGACTTCTTAATGGAGTGGTACCTCTCCTTGGACTTGAAGGGTAAGTAATAATCAAATAAAGGAGTAAAGGGCAGAAGAGGGTGCACAAAACTATAAGGAAACAAACTATATTTGGAAAACTTCCTTCTTTCTATGCCTCCTTCCATATTAGTTAAGATACACAGTAGCTGTGGGAACAGATATACCCCCCAAATTTTAGTGGCTTAACATAACCACAATTTTTTTCTTGCTCATGTAAAGTCCAAATAATAGTGCCTAGATGCAGGGCTTTATTCAGAGACTTTGCAATATTCAACATATAGCTGCTAAGGTCACCCTGGGTGTTGATATCCATTCAATAGATAGGAAAAAAGAATGGAGGTTTACCTGGACCATGTCTGGATATAGTCTGCATCACTTCTGCCTGCCTACTCTTGGCCATATCTCAATTGCTTGGTCCCATCTAAATGCATAGGGGCTGGGTAAATGTAAATTCTGGATAGGAAGCTGCTTCCTAGCAAGATAACCACTCTATTCCGTGGAAGAAAATAGAAATCTTTGGAGGACAGCTTGATTTTTGACATTCTCACTTGAATAGTTTTATCTTTTATGTCACAAAGTGTACAGTTACATCAATGGGTTATTATTACTCTCTTCAGTATGCTTGAGGATCAAATGAATTTGTTGAGAATGACCCACAAAGCATGTTTAGGCTATCTCTTGAGTAAAAAAGACAAATATCCACTTGTGCAGGCTACTAGATGAGACCTGTTTGGAAGTAGTTTCTAGGGAAAAACTTCACAATGGTATATTCCATTCCATAAAATTTGTACAGTGTTACAGTGATCCAGAACTCACTTCTTTATCCATCTGAGTTCATACAAGACCCAGCACCAGTAATGGACAAGCCGATTTTAAGTCTCTTAGTGTCATGAACTAGATCTTGCTTGTCTATTGTCCAGTTATGCTTTGCAAGCAAGCTTTTGAACAACACTGAGAACTCAAGGATCTTCTGTATAACCTGATGACTTCAAAAGTAAAGGGAAGAAACTCATTACTAAGCCGTAAGTGAATCTTTGGTTCTATCTCCCATGTTCAATGTATGCATGTAGCATTAGACACACCCCCATTTTATTACCTTATATTTCTCTCCAATAAACAATATTTTTAAAATTTCTTCAGGCTTTTTTCTGCTGGTAAAATTAGTATTTCCTTGGATTCTCAGCTGCCATTTTGTTCAGTGGCATCAAAATTGCTTTAATGCAATTCTTATGTGGTGTGTCGAAGAATCCAGTGATTCTGGTTTTGTTTTTGCTTTTGTGTTTAATTCTTATCAGAGGAAGGGTAAGTAGGAGTGAACTTTCTTTCATTGGGTGTTCTTGTGGGAAATAAACAGAATCCAATTTCAAATAAGATTTCGTCATTTACCAAGAACCACATGACAGTTAGGAATGAATGAGAGGGCGTGCTCAGACAGAGCCTGGAGATCATCACACCCCTATTTCTTAACACACCAAAATTATAGGTTCTTTTTTTATATATGAATATATCTCAAGACCCCTCCCAAGAATTGCCTGTGGTCATCAAGGGAGGAAGGTCTTCATGACAAGATGGGGAGAAGGGACCTAATAATATTCATCAGGGGAGGGGAATAGACATAAGCTAACCAACTTCAAAAAGGAATCATAGTGTTTATCAATAAAACATGAAAGAATTGTAAAGAGATCACCTAACTGATAAGAGAAGTAAAGCATTCAAGAACTGTAAAAGGGTCTCAGTATTTGTTGAGACTTCAACTTTATTTCTCTAATTACAGATATGTAGCACAATCTTATCAGGCATTATTTGATGTTTTATAAATGTCTAATTCAATCATCAGAGCAACCCTATGAAGTAAGTATTATTATCCTCATGTTAAAGATGGTGTATCAGTTTGCTAGGGCTACCATAACAAAATACTACAAACTGGGTGCCTTAAACAACAGAATTAGTTTTCTCACGGTTCTGGAAGCAGAAGTCCAAGATCAGGATGCTGGCAGGGTTGCTTTCTTCTAAGGCCTCTATGGTTGACATAGAGATGCAGATGGCAACCCTCTTACTGTCTCTTCATCTGGTCATCCCTGTGTGTATGTGTGCCCCTGGTGTCACTTAGTGTGTCACAGTTTCCTTTTCTTATAAGAGCAGCAATCAGATTGGATTAATCTAAATCATATTAGATCCTAATAGCTTCATTTTTATGCAATCACCTTTATAAAGGTCCTAACTCCAAATATAGTCAACAGCACTTAGGTACTGGGAGTTAGGACTTCAACATACAAATTTGTGGGGAATAGGGGTACCTGGGTTGCTCAGTGGTTAAGCATCTGCCTTCGGCTCAGGTCATGATCTCAGGGTCCTGAGATCGGCTGTGTCCTGCTCCCTGCTTAGCAGGGAGTCTGCTTCTCCCTCTGCCTCTCTCTCTCTCTCAAATAAATAAATAAATAATCTTAAAAAAAACCCTCTGAATTTGGGGGAAATATAACTCAGCCCATAACTGATGAGGAAACTGAAGTTCAGATAAATTAATTTTCTTACCTATGGGTAATAACTTATAAATGGCAGAACTGAGATTCCAGCTCAAGTACATTTGTTCTTCAGGCTTCTTTCCACTCTACTGCTCACAGTCCAGCACATTATATCCAGTATGGAGATAGGTGATTTAATGCCCCAAACCTCCTAATGACATTAAATATTCACTCTGAGCTTCTCTAAACTTCATCTTTTGTCTACCAAGTAAGGACCCACTGTGATCTAATAGGGCAAGCATGCTACATAATTATGGCATAGAGAGCAGGCATTATTTTTAAAGATTTTATTTATTTATTTATTTATTTATTTATTTATTTATTTATTTATTTGAGAGAGAGAGAACAGGGAGAGGAACAGAGGGAGAGGGACAAGTAGACTCCACACTGAGTGTGGAACTGGATGCAGGGCTTGATCATGGGGCTTCCTCTCACGACCCTGAGATCATGACCTGAGCTGAAATCAAGAGTCGGTGGCTTAACTGACTGAGCCACCCAGGTGCCCTGAGAGAGCAAGCATTATTTGTATTCTTGTTTTGGATCCAGGACAGATTAATCTCTTTAAAAGTGTACTTCTTAATAAACTGGTTCTAGCACTTGAGAAAGCATCATCAAATTCATTGTCATTTTTAAAATGTGTTATTGACATAGGATTCAATGTCACCCAAAATGATTTCTTTTCTTGTCATGAAAAATTGAAATTAAAGATGAATTTAGCAAGTTAGCCATGCCAGCCTGTGACAGATGGTATTTTATTTTATTTTATTTTATTTTATTTTATTTTATTTTATTTTATTTTATTTTATTGTGACAGATGTATTTTAGATGACCACAATGAATCTTTTCATCTATATACTCTTCTTACAATGTGATATTGACATTTCTCCCATCAAGAGATGGGATTTATATTTCATATATTTGAATATGGTATGGCTGTTGCCGATAGCAGAGGTGACTCTAAGTGACCTCCAAGGCTAGGTCATAAGATGCAGTGTAAATTCTTCCTGGTTCCTTGGGAGGCTCACTCTTAGGACCCAGCCACCATGCTGTGAGGAAGCCAAAAAACCATGTGGACAAGTCACATGTAGTATTCTAGCTGACAGCCCAAGTGAATTTCCAGTTGGACGCCAGCATCACCACTAGACATGAGAGTGAAAAAAACTTCTGAAATGACTCTAGTCCTACCTACTGTCCTACAGGACTTTAAAGATATTATTTTATATACCTACATAACTAGAAAAGTTTTTAGTACCTGGAAATATGGTGCTATCATCACAAAATCCTAAAATATATAGCATTAGCCTTTGAACTAACTAGCAAGCAGAAACTGGAAGAGTATTGAAAAACGTGAAAGGCTGAAGGGCTTCTGGAAAAATGACTGAAAGTCTAAAAGGACAAGTGTTAGCAGAAGTCTGAAACACCTTGATAGGCTGTCGATGGGAGTTTAAGGGAAAGTAAAAGAAATGTGATTGTAAGCTGGCAGAAAGGAGACCTTTGTAATATAGTGGAAGAATATCTGGCAACACTGTTGCCTGCAGTAACATGAAAACCAGTAAGTGTACCCGATGATGATTTTACTAAGATTTCCAGATAGAATATTAAAAGTGTCACCAGGCTTCTTATTGCTATCTATGATAAAATGCAGAAGGACAGAGATAAGTGAAAGAATGAACTGTTAAATATAAAGGAGGCAGGACTTTCTATGGTAAAAAATAAAACTGGTTTTCATTCTCAGTCTCTCCAGATGTCAAATGAATCTAAATTTAATAAATGGCTTCTGGGAAGAGTTCAAATCCAGAGCACAATTAAGGTAGTATAGGAAGGATGAATCCCAGGGTGTGATTATAAAACCCTTTATTAAGTCCTCCAATAGATCAAAGACAGTGCCTCATAGAAATTTTCAGACAAGAGGCCAGGATCTCAAGGGCATGCCTTGAGGCTCCTCCCCAATAAATAGTAGTACTTCTGAGAATCTGAAGGGCATCACAGGGAGTCGCACGGCAGCCTCACAGGGAAGAGAAGAGAAAGGCTATTTCGAAGAGATTTGTGGATATGGATTTTATCTAATGGTGTGGGTTGCAAATTGGCAAATGCAAATTCCACAATTTTTTGAGATAATTATTCTGGTGGAAGCATCACTACCTTGAACTAAATAAAAGAGAGAGAATACAAATGTAAGGGGCCTTTGGGCCCCTAAGCTTTTATGGACTTAGTCATAAAAAAGTCATAAGAAGTTTTCTTATGTGAAAAGAAGGATCATTCAGAGGGAGGTGCCAGACCCCAGAGAGCAGAACCAAGAGCAACAGTGAATAAGTCCAATGCAATAAGACTGAGCCCTAATAAAGAAATTGGCAACCTCTATCTGGCTGAATTTTCCATGGACCAGAAACTGCTATGCACCTTCCATTTTCCCTCTTTTTGAATGTAAGTGTCGATAGTGGTTATCCTACACCTGTGTAAAGATAAACATTTTCATAGGATATTAAGACAGCAAAAAGTACTTAATTAAGACTGAGAAGGGGGAAACAAAGTCAAGTTTAATGAAGTTGGTGACCCATGAACTAAGTCATAAGTATGAGAGGAGTTACCCAGGTGGAGTAGAAGGGAGCAAACCAAGGGCATTCCAGCCCAGGAGACAGGTGAATTAAAGACAGAGAGGCAATAAATAGTGTAATGGGGGAAAGTGGTGGATATTATGCCAGAGGAGTAAGCAGGTTTGAAATGACAGCAGGTCTTTAGATCAGAATATTCAAAACTCATTTGAGGACACATTTATTGTTTTGTCCATGTCTGTAAATGGATTTGTACTTTTTTTTTTCTCTCATCTTTAGTAATAATATCTGTGAAGTCATGAGCTTGATATACTATTTAATTGGTTTGTTGGAATTCACATTAAAATAAATTTTTTAAAAATATTAAATTTGGGCGCCTGGGTGGCTCAGTTGGTTAAGCGACTGCCTTCGGCTCAGGTCATGATCCTGGAGTCCCGGGATCGAGTCCCGCGTCGGGCTCCCTGCTCTGCGGGGAGTCTGCTCCTCCCTCTGACCCTCCCCCCTCTCATGTGCTCTCTCTTTCATTCTCTCTCAAATAAATAAAATCTTTTTAAAAAAAAGTAAAAAAATAAAAAAAAATATTAAATTTAAGTGTTCTTTTATGAACTACTTAAAATGATACCACATACCACTCACTCTATGTTTTGGGGACACTCATCTGGATAATGAGGAATCACCAAAGAGCTTTGAGTAGTGGAGTGATAGGATTAGATTTGCATTATAGAGAACAACCCAGCAATAGTGCAGAAAATGGATTTAAAGATGAGGCCGATGTCAAGGAGATCAGTTAGGGAACTTCTGCAGTTACTCAGGCAAGATAGTATAAGGATCTGAATTAGGACATCCAAAGTAGGTGTTATTTCAAGTACTTGTCAGATACCGTATGAATCTAGGTACTAGGAATTCAACAGTTGACGTGGTTGACAAAGTCTCTGCCCCCATAAAGCTTGTATTCTAGTCAAGGGAGTGGGAGGAGACAATTAGCAAGAAAACAAAGGTAAATAATCTCAAGGAAACAAAACAGGAAGATGATGCATTGGAGAGTAGCTGAATGGAGGAGGTAGGGGGCATTGAGGGAGGGTAGGATAAGGGCTGGGGAGTTTGGTTATTTTAAATTAGAGACCAGAATTGGCCTTTCTGAGGAGGTGACATTTGGGCTGAGATCTTAATAATGCAAAGGAGCCAACCATGAGTAGGAGAGAGTGAGACTATTGGACTTTACAAATATTTAGGAGATAAAGTCAGATAGGCTATGATACCAACTAGGCAAGAGAGAAAGAGGAGTCAAGGATTACCTAATTTTAAAGTTATATTATTTATCAGAACTCTGTTGATTGACATATTTGGGGCTTTTTCTAAGTTCTATATTGCTTTACCTTACTTTCACTCCAATTCTCCATTAATCAACTTGATAATCTGTTACATATTGGAATATTGAAGCTATCTTTTTTAAAAATTTTGCTATTCATCACACTTCGGTTTAATGCCAAAAATTCTTATTGGAAATGTGGTCATATTTTTATCTCACATGAAACAATGGCCCATTCGGTTATCAAGTTCACCCTGGTACCAACCGTAAAAAATATGCTTTTAAAAACCGCAAACAAAGCTTTTGAATTGGTGAATTTAAATGAAAACTTTTGACCAAAAACAAATCTGCAAATTTCATTCCAAATAAATTAATAAAATCCCCAAGGTTTTGTTTAATGCAATTTTATGCTAAATATATTCAATATTATGTTGGAGTGATGGCTTTCTTTAGCAGTGTTGGAGCCTGCATACAAAAAGCATTTAATTATGAATGCTGTAATTTACTCAATTGATGCCTCTCTTTTATCTGTAAACCATAGATAATTTTCCCTAAACAAATGCAACCATGAAAATAATATTTAACCAGGAAAATAAAAATGTATTTGCTTGTTATAAACCAGACACTGTAGAGTCAAAATTAACTGCCCTAGTGGCAAATAAACATCTTGTAAGTTCAAATTGCAAAGGTATCATCTGTTCATTTAGGAGCTATTTCCCAGATAAGAATTAGAGGATGTGTTTTTATAAATAACTTGGGGATTTTATTTTCAATGTGAAGCTGATTTTAAAGTCATATTAAAATTCTACTCATCTGTGTATTTTTAATACTTTTCAGCAAGCCTTTACATAACAACCAATGGTACCTGATTTTATGCACCATAAATTAATAATGAGTATAACTTTCATTCTCCTCCCCAAGCTGGGTTTTATTCCAAAGACAGAGCTCATTGTCTCAAAAGGAGCTCCCCAATGGAAAAGATAATTAAAGTGGAGAAAATTTGAAAATTTCAATCCTCCCTTCTTCTTGTCTTGAATTAATCCAAACCCTTGACTCTCCTAATTGTTGAAGTTTGCACTTCTGAATTTTTCTACTAGTTATACCAGCTATAGCATAAAACTGGAAACCTTTTTTTTTACTTAGAATAAAAAAATGGATGTTTTTCTATTACATTCTCACTTTATACCACTACTATATTGGCCATTTTATGACCGTTATCTTTGCCTCCACCTCTTCAAAGGTCTGCATCAGGCATTGAATACCAATAGGTCACACACGACGAGGGGGCAAACTCTGTGTAATGGCCATCACAAAAGAGGCCAAGGTGGCACAGACAAAGCAGCTAAACCAATTGCTTGCCTTAAACATGAAAAGAACTGAAAATGAATGTGGTTTGACTTTCACTCAACCAAGATTCCCATTTCTGCCCACAATAAAGTAAACAAGATATATCTCAGGATAAGCAACTGCTTAAGAACTCAGGGCTTCCTGGCCCTCTTGTCAAAGCTCAAAACACTTACCTAGTGGTTCTGCTCTGAATTCTAATAACGTTCAGAAAAACTAGTTACTTTTGATATGACATCTACTGAGATTGCTGTCTATAGAAATTCTCCAACAGTTGCCTTAGAATATACACCTTTCTAGTTCTTAAGTGAAAGATTTACATAGGCAGGTTTCAAAAGCAAGTCAAGAGTTATTTTCGTATCTCCTATAGCTATTATTGTTCAAGCTTATTGAGCTATACTGTATTAATAAATTTGGAATATAATACCAGGAAGTTAACTGGAAATGAGAGAAAGACCTCAAAACTTAGAGTAAAAGAACCTGGGATTGAGTCCCATTACTGCTGTTCCTTTGGTTAGATTACTTATACCCCATGGGGTGGCTGGGTGGCTCAATCAGTTAAGCATCTGCCTTTGGCTCAGGTCATGATCCCAGGGTCCTGGGATTGAGCCCCATGTTGGGCTCCTTGCTCAGCAGGGAGCCTGCTTCTTCCTCTCCCTCTGCCTGCTGCTCCCCCTGCTTGTACACTCTCCCTCCCTCTCTCTGTCAAATAAATAAAATCTTTTAAAGAGAAAAAAAGATTACTTACACCCACAAACATTTCAACCTACCATTGCACCATATTTTCCACCTTTTCCTCCAGGTACTTTCCCAGCAATACAAGGAGAATTATTCAGTTTTCCCATGCCATCTCGACTTTCTCTGTATCTTTGCTTATGCATGTTTCCTCTGCTTTGCAATATCTATCATTCATTTCTACATATCTAAGTTCTACCCATTCTCCAAGTCTCAAATCTTTTCTCAAAAATAATTTATTTCTTCTTCCCTCAAATCCCACAATATTTAATAGTACATATGTTATAATATATCTGGTTACATGTTTCCTGACTAAAATCTTTTCAGTGGAATGGACCTTATTTGATTATTTTTTTAATCACAAAGTATCTTTGGTGCCTTGCTGTGATATATGTATTTGTTGAAAGATTGAATGAATGAATGGTCGAAGAAATCTTTATTTTCTTATTGGTAAAATGGGAGAAATAGTACCTACCTCACAGATTATCCTGAATATTATACTTATTTAGACACTGTAAATTAATATCTTCTTTAAACAATAATGTGCTACAAAAATGTAAGATATTTTAATACTATCTTGTAAAAGGAACTAAAGTAGAACTAACTGATCCTAACAGAGTCAATAGAGGAAATAAGTATTAGGAATAAAATTATTCCTCTGTGTCATGAGTGGGACTTTGGTAAATATCCCTTTGATCATCATGACTATGGGAAGGTGCATTGTATGGAAAATTCACTGCTTGGTCAATTGAAAGCAGCTTTTCTCCCTCTGAATCCATTCATATCAAACTGGTCTGGATAGTAAGGGTTGACACTTGTCCTTACTAGTGATGTACATATCTAAATGTCACTAATTTGAAGACGAAGTTCTCTGTTTTAAATTTGGCACTGTGAAGCCACAGATATCCTCATAGGTGTCCTCAAAATGTCTATTTGTTTCAAATACTCTGATGATAAAAGTGCTAGTGGCTTTGAGTAAATCTATCAACGGTAGCAGTAACAAAGTCAGGAGGGCAGGAGAATTTAGTCGTAGGCTGGCAATTCCCCGAGTCTTTTTTCAGGGGCTATTGCTCAGCAACCTAGCAAATATCAGAAACATAGCACCTGGCACAGCAGCATGCAACAGATTATGCAATAAATACTCAGAATGAATGGAACGTAGAAGTCAGGACTCATATCACTTTGGGGATTCTAATCAAAATAGAAAATAAGCAAAAGATTAAAATTACAGCAGATTATGTGTTTCTGCCTATTAACTACTAACCACATGATTCTGAACTTGGTAGTGGTGTAGAAGATAAATAATAAAACATCTCACTGTGTGATAAATGATAATATAAAGAAGCTTCCTGAAAACGTAGTACTCTTTACACTGCCCATGCCATTTGATTCGTCTCCAGGCTAAGAAAACAGTGTAGCATAGCCCATAAGAGCGCACAGACTCTAACGTCAGACCAGGGCCTAAAAATGGATAATTTTACTGATGGTTGTATAAGTTGAACAAGTAATTTAACCTCCCTAGGCTTACCTATTATCTGTAAAGTGGAAATCATAATAGCGTAGATCTCATAAGGTTGTCATCAGGCTTAAATAAGGTAGTGGATATGAAGCACTTAATATAACACTTGGTCCATAATAAAGATCCAATGTTAGCCATCACTTTCTGCATATCGGTGACCCTTACAAAGTAGATACTCTACCCATTCTTCTTGTATAGATCATTGAAATCATCTAAGCCTGTTTCTTTGTCTGTAAAATAAGAATAATAAACCCACACCAGAGGAATGTTTTGGGGATTAAATGAGATGATACATTTGAGTGAGCACTGTAGAATTATACGAAAAAGTGAGGTATCAAGAGGGATACAGGGGACTTCTTTGAAAAGTGGGAGCTTAAATGCACTTTTCTGGTTCACTTCCTTTCATATCCCCTCAGAAATGACCAACAGATATAAAAATAAGAAGGAATAAACCTATATCAGCAAGGGAAACTAGTAATGGGTGACATCTACATCTCAGTACTTCAAGAGTTTCTCAAGATAGAAGGCAAAGTGAACAAGATTGAAGACATATAATATATACATGCTTCCTCATATGTGAAGAAACAACTCACTAAGGTAGTAAAAGGAGAAGACTTATGAAATTAAGGGTAAGAATAAAAAACATACATGAGGAGGTATCACTGGATCCTACCAAGTGTCCCTGGGAGCCCACTAACTGCCAAAAATCAACAAGCAAGGATCAGATGACAGGCTCACTCCAGACTTACACTTAGGGGAGACATTGTCACAGTTGGTTCCTAATGAGGACAACTGTGACAGGTAAAGAACAAGGACACTGCCCCAGTTAATTCCTGGCTGCTAACCTCAAATACAGAAAAGAAACACTGGAACAAAGAGAAACTCCCTGGTTTGACTCCTATTAATTCTGATTCTCTCCTAACTCATGATCTGTAGACCAATGGTTCTTAATTCTTAATGTGCATCAGAATCACATGGAGGGTTTGTTAAAACAGACTGGTAAGCCCCACCCCCAAGATGTTTTAGAACAGAGCCTGAGAATTTGAATTTCTAATAAGTTACCAGGAGATGTTAATATTGCTGATCTGGGGACCACACTTTGAAAATAAAATTTATTTAAATTAATAAAATTAAATGAAATTGAAAATTCAATTCCTAATTTTCATCAGCTACATTTCAAATGCATAATAACTCTATGTAGCTATTAGCTACCATATTGGACAGGACAAACATAATATTTCTATCATGGGAAATTCTACTGGATAGCCCTACTCTAGATTAAAAAGTAAAACTTAGTGAACAGGGCCACCAACATGCACAACTGCAGGAGGCATATTTGCGCTATGTGAATGGTGGTCCCAGAGTTGTGCCATATGGCAGACCTGGAAGTTTATCTAAGATTTTCCATCCTCCCTTCATCTGGATCCTAAAGATGTGAAGCAGGACTCCCTCAAACTCTGACAAAACTCATCTCAGTTCTCCAAAATAGACAAGTCAAGACTTTCTTCTGCTAGAGTGAGCAAATAGAAAAATAACTAGATATATTAAATGATACCTCAAAAAAGGAAGCTAGTTCTGAAGAATCAAAACAATGCCATCCTTTAAAATAAAATTACTCTTAAGAAAAAGTTTTCCAAACTACTAATGTCAAAATGGGCCTCAACATTATTCAACAGACTAATGCTATGTGAAACCAAAATAAACAGTTATGTATGATGAGTCAAAATTATAAAAACATAAAGGCTTTAGTAAAATAATATTCTTGTCAAAACTGTAATGGAAATAAAAATACATGGATCATGGGAAACCTAACTCAGTGGAAAAGAATAACTCATGATATTCAGTAGATACAAACATTTATAGAGAAATAAAAATTATAAGAAAAAAAGAAAAATTATAAAAGACAAAACATAGAAGAAAAATCCAAGAGATCCAATATGCATAGATATGTATAGAGATTTCAGAAAAGCATAACAATAAAAAGGCATCAATAAAAGAAAACTTTCCTGAGCTAAAGAAACTTGAATATTAAATTTCAGATTTAATGAATATAGTTAAAATTTCTGAAAACAAATTTATACTGGGAAATTTTGAAATTTTGTAATTTTAAGGATAAGGGAAAATTCCTAGAAGAATCTAGATAGACATTACCAAAACAAAGCAGGCTACCTACAAAGGAATAAAACTTAATCTGATATCAGACATTCTTCAATTCTAAGCATCCAGAAGACATTAGAAATGTATCTATAGAGTTTTTAGAGAAATGGGTTAGGACTCCAGATTTAAGAATTATGTGCCTAGCCAAGGTGTGCAAGATCATAGGAGGTAAGTCATTTTCAGATATGTATTTAGAAAACACCCTATCCTTTTGAAATAATTGCTCACAGATATACTTTAGTTGGTTAAGAACTGAATATTACAAATCTCATTAATGAGCAAGGAAAATATCAGTATAAAAAAATTCTGGGATATAAAATGAAACTTGTAAGATGTAGAATATATTTTCAAATAATGATTCTCAATATGATTTTAAAACAATATAAATGTTAAAATTTTTGAAAAAAGAAAGATACAAAATATAAAAAAATAAAGTGTAGACATTTTATCTAAAACCCCAGATTATTCTAATATAAATTGGGAAGGCAGAGAGTTTGGAAAAGTGAGATAAGTATGCTAATTTTCTTATTTTAGGGATGCAAAATGGCATAGGAGTCACGAGCATAATTATCTGGTTCATATGCTGCTTCACCAATTAGTGATTGTGTAACCTTAGGAAGTTATTTAGCATTTCTAAATATTAGGCTCCTCACCTATAAAATGGTAATACCATAATACCCCAGAGTTGTGTGGCAGTGAAATCAGATAACACATGTAATGTACTTAGCACCTATAAACACTCAGTGAATATTAGCTATTAACTGAAAAAGAAAAAAAATCAAAAGATATTATTGATAAATGAAGGAAATAGATCTGAAGATAAGTTTTGTAACATTAAAAGCAATAACTAAAAGAACACACACATACACCCTCCAAACCATTATAAAAGACCAAATGTACCCTATCAAAAGAAACAAGATCAAATATATTATTTGTTTGACTATTTCAAGGATTAGTATTATAGGACCATTAAAATAAACATGTTCTCATTGTTTAGGTGATATTTAACTTTAAAAAAAATTATAAAAAATACACAGAGTGATCATGGTTTTGTTGGGGGAAAATATATAAGCGTAGAAAAAAAGACTGAAAATCTATGTATATATGCACATAAATGTTAATAATGATCATTGCCAAGTTTTGGAATTATAGGTGTCTTTTTCTTCTCTCTTTTCTTTATTTTCACTAATATCTATAATGAATATTTACCATTTTTATAAAAAGATTATTTTTATTTTTTTTTTAAAGATTTTATTTATTTGAGAGAGAGAATGAGAGAGAGAGAGCACATGAGAGGGGGGAGGGTCAGAGGGAGAAGCAGACCTCCTGCTGAGCAAGGAGCCTGATATGGGACTCGATCCCGGGACTCCAGGATCATGACCTGAGCCGAAGGCAGTCGCTTAACCAACTGAGCCACCCAGGCGCCCCAAAAGAAGATTATTTTTAAATAGTTTTATTATTAACCACTATTTTTAAAAAGATTTATTCATTTGAGGGGGGAGGGGCAGAGGGAGAAGGAGAGAAATCCTCAAGTAGACTCCCCACTGAATGCAGAGCCTGACGCAGGGCTCAGCCCTAGGACCCTGAGATCATGACCTGAGCTGAAACCAAGAGTTGGACACTTAACCAACTGAGCCACCCAGGTGCCCCTATTATTAACCACTATTAACACTGAGGTGAATATTACTCTAGGATTGTTCTTCACATGCAAATATACATATATATATTTAATTCATTAATTCATTCAGAGAATATTTATTGATTATCTACTATGTTCTAATCTTTGTTCTACTCTCTGGATACAGCAGTTAAAAAAAAAAAGAAGAATCTCTGTCCTCCTGGAGTTTGGTTGGGGGAGAGCAGCATAAATAAGTAAAATACCTATTTTTGATATTGATAGGTGGCATGAAGAAAGTATAAAGCAGGGGATGGGATAAGGATAAGTTACCATTTTAAATAGAGTGATCTATGGAGGCCTCACTGAGAAGATAATGAAGGAAGGCCTCATTAGTGATAGACACTTGAAGAGGGTGTTAGAGGGGGCCATGTGGCTTCCTAAGGGAAGACAGTCCCAGGCAGAGGGAACTATGACAAGTACAAAGACAGTGACACAGAAGAATGCCTAATATGTTGAAGTAATAGAAGGGAAACAAGATATCTAGTTGTAAGTAAGTGAAAAAGAGAATACTAGGAGCTTAGGTTACAGAATTGGGGTGGGATCATATGTGGCCTCATAGACTATTGTTAAGTGTTTTGGCTCTTACTCAGAGTGAATTGAGGTTCCAGTGGAGAGTTTTGAGCAGAGGGGTTTTGAGCTGACTTGGTTTTACTAGGATTACTCTGACTTCTGTGTTGAGAATTATCTGAAGAGGTACAAGTATGGAACCTGGGAAGCCAGCTAGGGGACTACTGCAGCAACCCAGGGTAAAGATGAGTGAAAAATAGAAAGGTTACAGGTATACTTTAAAGGTAGAGCCACCAGGATTCACCATATAATTGGGTGTGGGGTGTGAGAGAAAATGAGGCATGAGAATGACTCTAAAGTATCTGGATATTCAAGTCTGGAGTTAAGGGGAGAAATCAGGTTGAAAATACAAATGTAGGAGTTGTCCTTGTTTACGTGAAATTTTAAGCCATGAAACTAGCAAGGGAATAAATGTACACAGAGGGGAAGAGGGTCAACTGCGCCATGCCCTGGGACACTTCAGTGCTTAGACACTGGGGAGATGAGGAGGAATGAGCAAAGGGAATGAGAAGGAGCAGTCTGTGAGGTAGGATGAAAACCAGAAGAGTATGGCATCTTAAGAGCTAAATGAAACTGTTTCATACAGGAAGGGTGATTATCTGTATTAATTGTATAGCTGGCAGATCGAGTAGGATGAGGATTATGAAATGTTCATTTTAGCAATGTGGAGATTTTGCTGACATTGATAAGGGACCTTGCAGTGGAGGAATATGGAACAAAAGCCTATTTGGAATGGATTTAAGAGGCTAGGAGGAGAGAAATTAGAATTGCCTTCTTTTCTGCAGAGCTGGAAAATTGCTTTCCATATTTTCTTACTTTAATATTTTTTTTTATTTTTTTTTTAAGATTTTATTTATTTATTTGATAGCGAGAATGACACTGAGAGAGGGAATACAAGCAGGGGGAGCGGGAGAGGGAGAAGCAGGCTTCCCGCTGAGCAGGGAGCCGGATGCGGGGCTCGATCCCAGGACCCTGGGATCATGACCTGAGCCGAAGGCAGACGCTTAACGACTGAGCCACCCAGGCGCCCCTACTTTAAGTTAATATTTCCCTTTCTGTGTTTAAGTGGTAGAAGTTGCAATTTGATTGCATTTCATTTTTTCCTATTTGTGGAAAACTACATGATGCCCCCAACCTGAAAACTGTGAGATGTTTTGCTATTGAATATGCCATTTACCAACACTTCAACTATAGTGGAACTCTCCAGCTTCCATGACCGTAAGAAACTCAAAAAAACATAGATCCTTTGTTTAGGCTCTCTGCTATTCTTTCAATGTCTTCTTTAGTCAGTTGTGGAATCATGTGGAAAATAGCAATAAATGATCGATTTTCTAGGCCGCTTTACATGCATTTGATGCACATCGAGTTCCTCCGTCTGAGTCAGACAGAAACATTAGCAGAGTTGAGCAGTACTGCAGTCATTGTCCCATTGTTGCCATGGCTGTAGCCCCAAACCCTTATAGAGCATTTTTACTTTACACGAAATATTTCTTGCCATAGCAACAGCAGTGTTGATTTAAAACATAACTTGCTAGATATAATTTATGTTTAACATTTCTGTATATTTTCTATGGTGTGTCTTGTTAATAGGATTACACTTTTGATGACTTTCCTGCTCTTTTGAAATGAGACATCTCTTGGGATGCATGTGAGAAAAATCTAGGATGCTCATTGCTCGCAGGAATAGAAAACTCACAGGATACATTTGAATGCATTACATTCCAGAGCTTTTACTGAGGGTGTTTGGGTGACTTTGAGTTCAAATTCAGGATAGGGCTTTTGAAAATCGAATCAGAGTGATTATTCATTTTAGAGCAATTAAAAATAATGTCCATGCTTTTTATATTACGAAATTGCTTTTCTAATTTAAAGATTACAGAGCTACTTTTTTTTGTTTGATTTCTCCAGGGCAGTTCTTTGTTTCACTTTCACAACCAGTTGGGAGAGTATAAAAACAGAAATCATTTTCAAAATAAGTTAAAACCAGGACCTACACACTTCAAAACAATAGACTTGGGTTAAAGGGGTTCTTTCCTCTCTTCCCTCAATACAGTCTCTTCTGTTTAGGAAAATACATGGTTACAGTGATTTCAGTATTACAAAGAAATACATTTTGGTAAGAGAGAAACAAAACCTCTTGGTTCCAAATGTAGTTATTCACTATAAGCCATTTATTCATCTGGCTCTAGGCTATGGGAATTACTCCTAGCACAGAACTCCCTTTGAAATCCCTGACTCCCTAGGGGGTCAGAGATAGATGAGAAACTGCCCTGTGAACTTGGTTTATACACGGGAAACAAAGAAGTTAGTGGTTGAGGGTAACAGAGGAAAGGCGTGTGGGAAGGGTGAATGTAGCTAGCTTCCTTTGCTTGCAACAGGAGCTTCTTTCAATGCAAAGCGCATGCCAAGACAGATCAGGCACTCTACCAAAAAGATACAATAATTTAGTAATACAGTCTGCCCAGGCAGCTTAGCAGCTGGAAACGAGGAAGCCTTGGGATTTGCTATAAACGGTGGGGAAATTGGCTGATAGCCTCTTTCCTATATTGAGCACAGGGAGCAAGAGAAAAGATTATAAATGTTTGAAATCAGAGCCAAACAGCCTGGTCTGTTCTGGTCCAGGAGCTGCCAGAACTCCAGCAGCCTCTGGCTTCTGCATTAAAAACTGAATCTGGCAGAGTATGTGGCTAAGAAGCCAGGAAAGAACAGCGCTTACCTGGATGCATTTTCAGAAAGGCAGCTGCTGATCTTAAGTTCTTTAGAGGAGGGAATTTTATTGCATGCTGGATCTGATGCCATATAGTATTTAAGCATAGCAATGATCTTTGGGCTAATTTTGCAATCAGAATAAATACCCAAAGATCACTGCTGATACCTGAAGAGGGAACCACTGGGTGGTTTTCTAAATCCAATAATACTAATAGGACAGTGTTACCGGACCCCCAAAACCAGGTTCTTGAGTCTCAATGTTATAGAAACAAACACTGAATTCAAGAGAAAGAAACCAGGTGGACTTTATTAGAGATAGCTTGTATACAAGGGAGCTGACAAGGAAGGAATGTCACTCCCTGAAGGGCTAGCATGCAAGGCTATAAAGGCACTTTTCCAAAGGGTGAGGGGCAGGGAGTGGGGAAGAGTCCTTCAGTCCCATGGTCGTTATCTTATGGTCATTACTTTTTAATGGACACAGTCACAGGATGCCTTTTTTCATGGTCAACATTCTTTTAGGGCTCCTGGAAAATAGAAATACCTGCGCAAGCAGGCTTTAAATTGTTACTTCCAATTTTGCCCAGACAACCATTACTCCCTGATGGCTATTATCTCTCATTTGTTCTCTTTCCCGGAAGGAGGTGTATGTCTCTGAGTATAGAAACTTTTAACCCTTGCCTGAGACCAGTGGTTTTATAGGAGTTAAGCCCCTCTTGCTTTCCCTATCCTGTCTCAATAGGACACGTGTTGATGCTGTAGGAAATTCTTGGGTAAAACATAAGCACAAAACCTTGTAATGGAACGGAAAGAGGCAGGTTTTGGACTAGCCAGATTTATATCCTATACTGTCTTTTCTATTTACTAGCTATTCCTTATCAGTTTAAGGGTGATAATAATACCTACTTCAAAGATTTGTGTGGGGATTGACCTAATGAGATCGAATGACCGTGAACATAGAAGAGGCATAATAAATGTTGGTTCCCCTTACCTAGTGTGGAATCTTAATCTTAGGCCTTTGTAATTTTTGAAATAAGCGTGGAATTGGTATTTATTTAAATTAATTTCACATATCTTTGGAAACTTCAATTGATTTTTAAACTTGGGTAATTAAGAGAATATGAACTCTATATAGCTGTCTCTGTGGCTCATTATTATTTGTTTGATTCATACTTGTGTCTTAGTATATATGTAACCTGAGAAGACATTCTTAATATTTGGATATAAATGAACATACTAGCCAAAGTGTGTGAGTTCTATGACTAAGAAAACAAGGCAGATAAATAAACTACTACATGGTTCGTATAATTACAATATAAATGAATAAAAAATAACATTTCTCCTAAATATTTCTGATAAGACCCACTACCCTTTTAAAAGCTTGTTGAGCCATGTTGACCACATATATTACCAAAGTTTAGCTCCTTGTTCTCTTTAGGTGATCTAGGATTTAAATACAAAACACACTCTATGGTTATTTTGCATGGTTATCATTTTTACTGAATATCATAGAGTAATTGGAATGCTTAAAAATTACCAAAACTCCATGAATTTCTTTTGTGTTCTTTATAAATATACATTTTAGGGGAATTTTATTTTAAAAAGGATTTGCTTTATTTGAGCTCATAATTATAGTAAGCTTGTTCTTCATTTATTTAATACTCAAGATTACTTATTGATTTATATATTATGTCATATATTACAAAGTACTAACATGCATGGCAAGGCAATTTATTATTAACTCTACCTATTTAGTAGGGTAAAATCATTTAGTCAAAATAAGCTGGATTTTTTATTTATTTTATTTTTATTTTATTTTTTGAGAGAGAGCGCATACCCAAGTGGGGGTGTCAGTGGTGAGGGAAAGGGGCAGAGAGAGAGAATCTTAAGCAGACTCCATGCTGATTTTTTTTAAAAACTGGATTTTTTTAATTGAAATCTTTATGAACACATTTTTATAATAAAAACATTTTGCTACAAAGTATTATGGCAGAATAAAGTGCTCTGAGATAATCTTTCTGCAGCAGAACAAATATATTCTGAATAGGACACATTCTTTTAGATGTTGCTTGCTCTAACAAGCTGTGCTCTCTGAAATGTGTATTAGAAGAAAGAAAGTCAATGTTTCTCTGAGTGCAGATGTCAATAATAGCACTGCTATTTGAACACTGTGCCCTGGTTCAGTGGTTCAAGTTAGGAGGCTGAGTCAAGACTATTAAGGGAAGCTGAAGGCAAATATAAAGTCTCTCTGGAGGGAACTGACAGGCTTCCATAGATTAAGATCAAGTAATGAGGTAGCAATAAATGATTTCTATTCACCTTAAAAAGCAAATCACAATAAGTAGGTGTCATCAAAAATAGCAAATACATATGTAGTCCCCAGTGACTATAGGTATTGTTACTGAAAATAGGAAATAAAACAATAATAAATTTAAAAAGTTATAATACATTTAAAGAATTAAATGCCCAATCATGAAGATGAGTAAAAACAAGGACAATCAGTAAATAGCAGGCAAATTTGAAAAATAAATGACATTTCTAGATATGAAAAATATAACACTTGAAATTATTTTTAAAATTCTAAAAGAGGGACACCTGGGTGGCTCAGTCGTTAAGCGTCTGCCTTCGGCTCAGGTCATGATCCCAGGGTCCTGGGATCAAGTCCCATATTGGGCTTTTTGCTCAGCTTGGAGCCTGCTTCTCCCTCTGCCCTTCCCCCTGCTCGTGTTCTCTCTCTCTCTCTCTGTTTCTCTCTCTCTTTCTCTCTGACAAATAAATAAACAAAATCTTTTAAAAAATTCTACATGAACAGAATTTCAGAATAGCAGGTTAGGCGGAGATGAAGAGAGAATTGGTAAATTGGAAAAGAAATTTGAAGAAATTACCCAAAGTGTAGCAGAGAGGGCAAAGAGGCAAAAAAATATAGAAGACATGAAAAGATATGAAGGATGGAATAAGAAGGGTAACATGCACTTAATCAGACATTCAGGATGAAATAATAAAGAACATATAGAAGAGGAAGCTTTTTGATGGATAATGACTGAATTTTTTTCCACAACTGATGAAACATGGAATCATAGGTCCAGGAAACACACTGTATTCCAAACAGGATAAACAAAGAGAAATCCACAATAAGATACATTATTATGAAATTAAAAAATACAAAAGAGATTCTCAAAGCAGGTGAAGAAATGATGGATCACCTGCAGCAAAAGCATAGGTATAATGATAGCCACCTTATCAAGGAAATGATAGAAGCCAAAAGGAATACAATAGTATCTTCAAGGTGTGAGAGAAAATAATCATCAGTCTAAAATTGTGAACTTTAAAAACCTTATTTTTAATAAATGAAAGTGTAATATAAAGTCATTTAGTTGAAAAACTGAAAGCAGGGCGCCTGGGTGGGTCAGTCGTTAAGCGTCTGCCTTCGGCTCAGGTCATGATCCCAGGGTCTTGGCATCGAGTCCCACATCGGGCTCCCTGCTCTGTGGGAAGCCTGCTTCTCCCTCTCCCACTCCCCCTGCTTGTGTTCCTGCTCTCGCTATGTCTCTCTCTGTCAAAAAAATAAATAAAATCTTTAAAAAAAAAAAAAACTGAAAGCATTTACCACCAACACATTTTTTCCAAAAGATAAACCTCAAGGATTACTTCTCGAAAGAAAATGATCTCAGGGCATTCTGAGGAAGTAATAGTGAATAAATAAGATGGTAAACATGTGTGCAAATTCAAATAAAAATAGTCTGAATAAAATAATAACATATGATCTGGAAAAGTTAGCAAACAGAATTAAAACACTGATAACAGCATTTATTAGAGAACAAGTAAATTACAAGTGATTTAAAATCTTAAAATTGTTGAGGAAGTGAGTGGATAAGGTACTGTTCAACTTTAGACTTTGTTAAATTAAAAATGCATGGTAAGGGCATGGTAAGGGTGGCTCAGTCGTTAAGCGTTTGCCTTCGGCTCAGGTCATGATCCCAGACTCCTGGGATTGAGCCCCACATCGGGCTCCCTGCTCAGCGGGAAGCCTGCTTCTCCCTCTCCCACTCCCCCTGCTTGTGTTCCTACTCTTGCTGTCTCTGTCTCTGTCAAATAAATAAATAAAATCTTAAAAAAAAATGAATGGTAAAATTATAAGTGTACCAAAAGAATAAAAATAAACTATATAAATTCCAAGACATAGAAAAAAATAGTAATAAGAAAAAAATAACAAAAAAGGGAATAGACATAAAAAAGAATATGAAAGATAAATGGATGTCAAAATGTAAAGTAGTAGAACAAAATCGAAATATGTAACCACCAAAATCAACATAAATTTGCTAATTTCACCATTTAAAAAGAAGAGGTTGTTTAGATGGTAGGAAAACAAAATCCAGATTTATCTTCTTTAAAATAGACACATCTAGGGGCGCCTGGGTGGCTCAGTTGGTTAAGCGACTGCCTTCGGCTCAGGTCATGATCCTGGAGTTCCGGGATCGAGTCCCGCATCAGGCTCCCTGCTCAGCGGGGAGTTTGCTCCTCCCTCTGACCCTCCTCCCTCTCATGCTGTCTCTCATTCTCTGTCTCTCAAATAAATAAATAAAATCTTTAAAAAAATAAAAAAAAATAAAAAAATAAAAAAATAAAAAAATAAAATAAAATAAAATAGACACATCTATAGCTAAGGGCACACCCGCCCCCCCACACTCACACAGAAGGTAAAGATGAAAGAAGTTATACCCAAGAAATATTAGCTCAAAGAAAGTTGGGTAGCTATATCAGTTTCAAGCCAAGTAGACTTTAACACTAAAGGTTTTTCCAGGATATAAAAAGTCACTATAGAATATTATAATGTTCAGTTCACCAGGAAAATATAAAAATTCTAAATATGTATGCACTTAAAAATTATGCATATGATATACATCATATATATATATTTAATAGAAGTAGAAGGAAAAATCATAAGTCCACTAAAACTGGGAGATTTCAACATACCTCAATTGATGAAATATTTTCACAGCTCAATTAATAAACTTAATCTAGTAAAATACATAGAGCTTGGTACCCAACAATTAGAGAATACATGTTATTGTCATGGAACATTGATAAAAATTTATCTTAACTTGGCTATAAGCAAGTTTCAATACATATCAAAGACTCAGATTCATATATACTCCATTTTCTGACAAGAACTCAATTATGTTAAAGACTCCCATATATATCCCCATAAAAATGTGAATTTAAATACACACTTCTAAATGACTCATGAAAAATGAGTTGAGACACCAAATTCTAACTTAAAAATGTTTATATTTCAACAAAAATATAAATATAAATATCAACCATGGTGAAAGCAGTGTAAGTGGAACTTAGAAATTTTAAATCCTTATATTAGAAAAGACGAAATGCTGAAGACTAACGAGCTAAATGCAAATTTAAGAAATTTTATAAGAAATAATAGAAAAAAACAGAAAAGTAGGAAAAAGGAAGTGGTAAAGAACAGAAATAGAAACTAATATATAAAATCAGAAGGAGAATATTTTATACACTTAAAAGTAGATGTAATTTCTAGTAAGAACAGTAAAGAAGAAAGGGAGACTGTACCAACAAACTATATTAGGAATGAGAAGGACTGTAACTACAGTTACATAGATTCAAGATACTAAGAAAAAATTATGAACAACTTTGTGCCAACAAATTTTGAAACTGAGAAAGATGGATAAATTCTAGATAATTATAACCTGCCAAAACTTCAAAAAGATATAGAAACCCCAAATAGTCCTACAGCTATTAAAGAAATTGAATGAATAATTAAAAATCTTTCCACAAAGAGTATGTTGAGTCAAGATTATTTTAAAGGTAAATTAAATATAACTGTTAAGAAACAGACCATTGCAATCTTATACAAACTGCTGTAGAGAATTGAAGAATTGAGAATTTTCTCCAACTGGTTCGTATGACACTAGTAAGATTCATATCAAAACTAGACAGTATAAGAAGGAAAGATTAAAGTCCTGTTTCATTCATGAACATAGATGCAAAAATCCTAAACAAAGTACTAGCAAACCAAATCTAGTGGGACATCAAAAGGAAAATTCATTATGGCCAGTTCATCCCATTAATATCCAGTGTGTTTAACATAAAAAAAATATGTTATTTACACTAGCAGATTAAAGGAGAAAGACTACATAATCAACTCAATAGGTGAAGAAAACCATTTGAGGGCGCCTGGGTGGCTCAGTTGGTTAAGCGACTGCCTTCGGCTCAGGTCATGATCCTGGAGTCCCTGGATCGAGTCCCGCATCGGGCTCCCTGCTTGGCGGGGAGTCTGCTTCTCCCTCTGACCCTCCTCCCTCTCGTGCTCTCTCTCATTCTCTCTCTCGCAAAAAAAAATTAAAAAAAAAGAAAACCATTTGATATAAACTCAATATTCAATCATAATTAAAATTCTCAGCGAAGTTGGAATACAAAAGAACATACTTAATAAATGCTATCTATCCAAAAATTAGAGAAAGCATTAATTTAAAAAGGGAAACATTAAAAGTATCCTGTGGTAGATGTGATTGCTGCTCTCAATTCTTCACTCCCTCTTCTGCCATGTGACACTGTACTGCAGTACAGCAGGTGGCCTTTACATCCCCACTCCATTTACTTTAGGTTTAGACACATGACTTTATTCTCTCTGTGGATGTGAGAAGTGATAGTGTGCCAATTCCTACAGTGAGACCTGAAGAGTCATCACCCATTTCCACTATGGAAAGATACATCATGTAGCCTCTGAACAACTCCGCTGCACACTCATGAGATAATGAGAGTGAAAGGGGCAAATAAATGTCTTAGTATTAGTATGAAAATTGTTTTGATCTCATGGGACCCCTGAGAAGATCTTGGGGACCCCATGCATTCCTGGACAACACAGAAAAATACTACTTCATCATGGCATGTCCTGTGCCACTCTAGAATGTACTTGTTTGTAGGAAACAACCACACAACCACAATGGAACCAAATCAGAAAATACATTGCTACCATCTATTCCTCAGACCTCACTCACGTTTTCCTACTTTCCTCAATAATAATTTCCATGATAAAAAGAATCTAGCTGAGGATTCCATGTTGCATTTGGTTGTAATGTGTCTTTAGTCTCTTTCCATCTGAATAGTTCCTCTCACTTTCCTTGACATTCATTACCTTGACACTTTTGAAGATTACAGGCAGTTATTTTGTAGACTATCTCACAAATTAGGTTTATCTGATATTTCTGCATGAGTAGATTTAGGTTATGCATCTTTGGCAGGAAAATCCAGAAGTGATTCTGTGTTTTTCTCATTGCATCCTATCAGGTGGGCCAAGATTTTTATTTGCCTTATTACTGGTGATGTTCACCTTCATCGTTTGATTAAGATAGTACCTCCCTGAACTCTTCACCACAGAGTTACTCTTTTTCACTTTGTAATTAATAAGTATTTTATGGGGAGGTCATTTGAAATTATTTAAATTTCCCATTCCTAATCAAACTTTTAAATCATTCATTTATTTATATATTTTTATGGGCTCATGTGTTCCTATTTTATTTAATAGGTTATAACCCATTAACTGTCATTATTTATTTTGTTCCTAATATTGTCCGCAGTTTAAACAGTTGGAGCCCAGTCAAACTGGCTTCTCTACCCTCCTAACATATCTCATCATTCTGAGGACTTCTTTGCTTTCTGGCACAAGGTGTTCCAGATTCATCTTGCACCTTCCCTGCACTGGCCCTGATATCAGTAATTTCTCAATGGATCATTGCTGATTTGAGTTAAAAATATATCTAGAAGCCAAAATGTAGGCTTTACTTACTACCAGGGGAATTTCAATTTCCCACACCTTCTTAGTTGACAGAGGTAGGTAATATATATGTGTAAATACATACATACACAAATACATATTTACATCTGTCTTTATCTATATATCTTGGAAACATTGGTATCTCCAATTCCAATCCAACATCACAAAGTTCACTCTAGTTTTCTTCCTCTTCATATTTAAAAATTCTCCCTTAAACAGTTTAATGTGAAATCTGGTTCCCATTATCCTTAGTGTAGTTGCTTATTCGATCAACCCCTTGTAAGTAACCAATTTCCCAGATCCACTTCCTCACCACTCAGATTTCTTTCTACCCTTGACTGAAATTTGATTCTCTATGCCAGTTTATCTCTCTGTGTAAACACCCTGCTCATCCTCCTGAGGCTGCACCTTATAGCAGGCCATTGCCAGACATGCTTCTTTCTCTGATTGGGCTTTGACATCCCATACCAGGCAACTCCATGCACAAACACTTTTCTCTTCTGAACGGGGACACTTTCCTTGCCCTGTTTGGGTTTTGACACCCCAGACCACCCCTCTGCAGGGATATTCCCCTTGCTTTGCTGACTCCTACTAGGCCACTCCCCCTCCATAGGTTCCTCCCTACCCCCATCTGGACCCTGACACTCCATACTGGACTACTCCACATGTGGACACCCTCCTAACCCTGCATGGACTCCAACATGCCATTCTGGGTTGCCCCAAACATGGACACCACCATTACCCTGCTTGAGCCCTGATTCTCAACTCGGGGTCACTACAAATCCCCATTCTCCACTGAAGGTATAGATGCCACTTTTCCTCATCTATTGACTTTAGGACTGAATTGTATGGAGTGAATGGGAAAGAGAAAAGGAAATGACCAGCCATCTCATATCTGAGCTCCTCTACTATGGTATAGGTTGTTCTTCAGATCTTAGATGATTTTCTTAATTTTTAAAAAATACTTTTCAGTTTTAGGTTACAGTTTTCAAATTCCGTGGGGCCATATTTTTTGTTTGTTTTCATTGGCTCTTCATTCATTTTCATTTATTTTTCTTGCAATGTCTTTAAATGGGCTTCTATTAAAATCCTTTTTTATTTCCCATGTTTAATGAGAAGAGATGTCCTGGATTATTCATTCAGAAGAGGTTGCTATATGAGAATAGGCATGAGCCATACCATATGAGAATAACTTTACCCATTTCACTGCTCATGGACTTTTTCCTTTGTTGTTACCATGAAGTATTAAGAAACAGGGGAGCTTCTCTGCTTGATTCAGAAAGACTTCTTCCCATTACTTCAGAGTTCTCCAGAGCTCCATTTACTTTGCTTTCCAAAGTAGTAGTCTCACAGTTGAACACTGTATTTTGCTACTATTATGTCCAAGGTCTCCCTCCTCTGGACCGTCGCTTCCCATGCCACTACCATTTCCCCATTATATAAAATGTTTTTTCTCCTTGACGTCTCTGGTGTTTTCACTCTGCTGAATTTGGATTCTGCTCCTGAAAGTTTTTCTTCAGATTAAGTCTCTAGCCCTACTAAAATCATGTCTTTATTGGATATTCCTAAGATTCTCAAGGGCTTAAGCTGCTTCCTATTGTCTTTTTGCAGAATTTTTTCTAGTTCTTCTAGTTGTTCTCAGATTCCATTGCTCAGCATCCTGCTTAGTGCTGGGCCCTCTCCTTTGATTAATCAGAATCTAAAGGCAATTTCATGCTTGCAAGGTCCATCCAATTTCATTTTCTTTTCACGACTACAGCTGCACAGCTGCAGATCCAGTTCTGGATCTTGTTGCTGTCACCTGATTCAGTTTTGCCCATCCATTTTCCAGGGCCACAGGGATTCCTTGATACCTGCTTTATTAAAGTTATTACCCATAGTTGGTTTTTGTTTGTTGCTATCGTGTGCTCATTTTATTCTTTCATTACTACACGTTTTTTAAAAAGCTGTTTATTTATTTGAGGGAGAGAGAGAGCAGGGGGAAGGGCAGAGGGGGAGGGAGAGAGAAAATCTCAAGCAGACTCCCCACTAAGCATGGAGACTGACAAGAGGCTCAATCCCACAACCCTGAGATTGTGACCTGAGATTGACAAGAGTCCAACGCTTAACTGACTAAACCAGCCAGGTGCCCACCCCATTAATATATGTTTTTTTTTATTCCAGTTAGCATACAATATAATATTAGCATCAGGTATACAATATAGTGAATCAACACTTCCATACAACACCCAGTGCTCATCACAGGTGCACTCCTTAAATCCCCATCACCTATTTAACCCATCCCCCACCCTCCTCCCATCTGATAACCATCAAGTTGTTCTCTATAGTGAAGAGTCTGTTTCTTGGTTTTCCTCTCTCTCTTCTTCCCCCCCTCCTTGCTCATTTGTTTTGTTTCTTAAATTCCACATGAATGAAATCATATGGTATTTGTCTTTCTCTGACTGACTTATTCCACTTAGTGTAATACTCTCTAGCTCCATCCATGTCATTGCAAATGGCAAGATTTCATTCTTTATTATGACTGAAAAATATTCCAATATTCCATTCCATTCCAATAAGATTCCATTTATGGCTGAATAATATTCCATTCCATAATATACCACATCTTCTTCATACATTCATCAATCAATGGACACTTGGGCTGTTCCATAATTTGGCTATTGTAGATAATCTGCTATAAACATTGGGGTGCATGTATCCCTTTGAATTAGTACTTTTGTATTCTTTGAGTAAATATCTATCATAGGGCAGTTCTTATTTTTAACTTTATGAGGAACCTCCATACTGTTTTCCACAGTGCCTGCACCAGTTTGCATTCCCCCCAACAGTACAAGAGGGTTTTTTTTTCTCCACATCCTCACCAACACCTGTTGTTTCTTATGTTGTTGATTTTAGCCATTTTGACAAGTGTGAGGTGATATCTCATTGTAGTTTTGATTTGTATTTCCCTGATGATATATGGAGGTCAAACAATATGCTACTAAACAATGAATGGGTCAACCAGGAAATCAAAGAAATAAAAAAATACATGGAAACAAATGAAAATGAAAACACAATGGTCCAAATCCTTTGGGATGTAGCAAAAGCAGTCCTAAGAGGGAAGTATATAGCAATACACGCCTACCTCAAGAAGCGAGAAAAATCTCAAATAAAAACCTAACCTTACATCAAAAGAAGCTAGAAAAAAAGAACAACAAATTAAGCCTAAAGCTAGCAGAAGGAAGGAAATAATAAAGGTTAGAGCAGAAATAAATGGTATAGAAACTAAAAAAACAATAGATCAATGAAACCAGGAGCTGGTTCTTTGAAAAAAATTAATAAAATTGATAAATCTCCAGCCCCACTTATCAAAAAGAAAAAAGACCCAAATAAATAAAATCACAAATGAGAGAGGAAAAGTAACAACCAACACCACAGAATTTCTACTAATATCAGTATCAGCACTCAAATCCCTGGAAATAGAGAAATTTTTTATTTTCTAAAGAGGAATAAAATGACCCAGTAGACAAAAGTTATGCTTTATAATACAAGAAGAAATCATTCATTTTCCATAATTTGTTTTTATCTTGACATGAAATTTGGGGTTTTATTGTTATTCAGGTATTTATATGATAAAGATCAGGGGCAAAGATGGGTAAAAAGAGATTGAAATGCTTACTTATTGGATACTTTCTCTGACATTTCTTTGAAATGCTAATGATGCTTTGAGTAACTATCAGATTGGAATTCACACATATTTAGTTCTGTACCTTGGCATGAAACATCCACTTATCAAAAGAGAAGTGTGAAATTAAATGAGACAAATTGTGAAAACAGTTTAATCTATATACTTTACCTCAGTTACATATAAAAAAATAGTAAGAAAGTGCAAAAATTCTTTCCAAAGTATATTTTAAAAATATATAAGCAGAAACAAAGGAGTAAATTCCATGTATTTACTGTGTCAAAATAAGTCTTTATTGAATATCTAATACAATCACTATTGAATATCTAATACAATACATTTGTAAAAATGAAATCCTTTAGATTAAAAATTGTTGTAATAGCAGAAACATATATTTAATGTGTTCTGTGCCACTGGCATTGTTCTGCTTTACTTCTATTATTTTATTAAGTCTTCACAACAGTTATAGGTGTATACTATTACTATCTTTGTTTGCAGAAGTGAAAATATAAACATTACCAGAATGTATTTTGAACAATGTATTAATTCTTCTTTGAAAACTGGGGTACAGGCTGAATCATTTATCTATCATGGTATATCAACCACTTCAAAACTTAATGGCTTAAAATAATAGCCATTTATATAGCTCATGATTCTGGTGTTTTTTTCTGGTCTGGGCCAGCCTCAGCTAATCTTGGCTAGGTTTTTTCATTCATGGGTGGTCAGTTGGCATATTGGCCTGGGATTGGTAGGTCATGGATGACCTCACTCAAATGTCAGAAAGTTGGCTGACTATTGTCTAAGGTGACAGAGATGGCTGGGCTATCAACCATGCCTTTTTACTTTAGGTTTGTTTTGTTTTGTTTTTTTCATTCTTTAACATCTTGGGACCTTTGTGACCCTGGAGGAACTGCCCCTCCCAGGGCTAGCTAAATCTTAGAGATAGTAAACATGCCTTTCATATGCCAACCAACCAATCCAGAGCCATACCCCAACCACACTCTGGGCCACTTTTCACCGGGCCTAATCACACCAGGGCCAGGTATCAAACAACTAGGGATAATCCCTATGCTCCAGAAGCTGCTGAAATGATTCAAACTAGCCAATCCTAAACCTGATTATCCTGTTTCACCCATTCCTTCACAGAGAAATCACAATAAAGGCTCTGGCCCACCTTTTCCCTCACTCATTCTGCCTCCTAACTAACTTTGGTGTTTCCCCATGTCCCCCACCCAGGGCATGGCATCCTCCCTCCTCTTGGAATCTATAACAGTTTATCTTTTCGATGGCAATTGTCTCCTGATCTGTTAGCCTCATCATACTTGAAAAACAATAAAGCCTATAATTTCAAACAGCTGGGTAATGTATTTCATCATCTCTCAGGCGAGTCTGGGCTTGTTCACCTGGCAGCAAGCTTGCAAGAGCAGCCAGAGAGCAAGCCCCAGTGCACAAGTGCCTTTCAAGTCTCTGCTTCTGTTGTGTTGGCTCTTGCCCCATTGGCCAAAGCAAGGCACACGGTCATGCCCAGAGTCACGTGGGAGGAATGGATCCAGAGTAGGGTGTGGCTACAGGGAGCTGTTGCATAGTGGGGCCATACCTGCCATCAATCCACCAAATTAGCATTTCGGGAGCTTTTATATCGACTTCTTATTCTCTTTGATTTGAGTAATCTTTAGAGTTTGGCCATTGAAATAAGCAAGTAGTAGTTGCCTTTTGACAACTCTTAACAAAAATGTTACCGACTATCATGATGCTAAGAACTATTATTCAAAAGACAATGCTTATATGCCAATACCTAAATTTCCTTTTACTTAGGGAAGTGATTGCTTATCACTAGAGGACTTGGACAATATAAAGCATTTTGAGGTGATTATAGTCATTTTGGTAAAACCACAGAGGGGATGATAACCTAATAATAATATTCACAGAAAACTTTAGATAAAATTATGCCCCTAAAACTCTCATTTATCATGATTATGGTCAAAAACCTCTTGACTGAGATTTACAGAATCTTTTTCCCACAATAGGCTGATTATTGTCAATTTTCTTTTCATAATCAAACACTTTGGCCTTCTTTAGCAACTTTCAAAATAAAATTCTAAACTTCCTTATTTCTGAATTCCTCCTTCCTTATTTCTGAATTCCTCCTTCCTTTTACATTACTTACCCATTACTGTCATCCATACCAACCTGTTACATTGTAAAGCACTATGGACCCAAGTAGCATAGGAACAAAAAGGAGAAAATACATTGGAACAGAATGTCAGGTTTTATTTCCTTTTGGTATTATCTTGCTTCCATGAAAATGAAAAAAAACTTTTTTAGTTCACTTATCCCAAATTCCAGGAATAATCATAAACAGGAGAAATACGTCCCCTCCCACAAAGAGTCTACTTGCTTGCCTTTGAACCCTAGATTGTTCTTTTATCTAAATAGTAATATATTTTCCAGGCCAGTGGATATGGGAATCTGATAGATCTTAGTTTGAATCTCAGCTTAACCTTTTACTAGCTAGGGAAACTTCAGTAACTTGTTTAAGTGTTCATTTTTACTTCCAAAAAATGGATATAATAGGCCATAAACTCTAGCTTTCAAGAGAGTTCGGAGCTGTCTTCACTCACTCTCCACTCACTATTCTACCCCAGGAAGGGTCTCTGTCTTGAGGGAAGGACTAAAGGAGTTATTATCAAGGACATACTTTTGCTACATTGGAAAGGGATGCAGTTTTTGTGGGAAGACAGAGAAATTATTATAGTACTGGGTGGGCACAGAGTGCTCCTCCTTTAAATTGTTGTCTTTTGGACCTCTCTTCCTAGCACTCTTCTCTCTTCCATCTCAGGATATCATTGTGACAAGGTTAGAGCAGGGGGACACCTTCTACTTGGAAAACCAAACAGGAACCAGGGTTAGGTATGGGGATATGCAAGGTCAGGAACAAACCTGCCTCAGTCAGCAACTAGGGAGAGAACGTGTAGGGACTTGGGACCAAACTGTAATAAAGAAAGTTGGTTTGTCTGTAGCATCCTCTGGGCAAATACCTATTGAGACTTATTATGGTTGCCAATTTGTTTAAATATGTGAATGCAGTATTCTGGCTATATCTCTATCAGATAATCATAATTATTATTAATCATTCATTTCACAGGACTGTTATGCAGATCAAATGTAAATATAACTCCTAATTCAGTGCCTATTAAATAGCACATACCTGTTAATTTATGAAAACTTTGGTGTTTGGAGTTTATAGTAATAACTAATGTACTTAAAATTCAAGTCAGCAAGTCAACTTTGGATTTGTTATTATCCACCACATTGGCTATTTTTGACTCTTTCACAAGATTGGGTTATGAGCTTATCAGGTAATTTAACTTTTGATTGTGGCAAATATTCAGCTATATGAACTAAAATGACCAATCAAAAAAATATACTGACTTCCATTGCTAAGTTCTTTGGCCAGGGTTTTACAGTATATATTTAAAAGACAAATTAGGTCATAAAAATGCATGGTATATTTTAAGTCCCAGAGAACATTTATGTTTTATCTTAAAACATTTGTGTTTTATCTAGAAAAAATTACAAAGCAGTAAATATTTCTTTTTTCTTTTCTGCATTACACTTTCAAAGATCTGAAAAAATTAAAAATAACTAATGCTATTTCAGAGAAGAAAGAAAAAGATAGGGACGCCTGGATGGGTCAGTCATTAAGCGTCTGCCTTCAGCTCAGTTCATGATCCCAGAGTGCTGGGATGGAGCCCTGCATCGGGCTCCCTGCTCAGTGGAGGGCCTGCTTCTCCCTCTCCCACTCCCCCTGCTTGTGTTCCCTCTCTCGCTGTCTCTCTCTCTCTGTCAAATAAATAAATAAATAATCTTTAAAAAAAAAGAAAGAAAAATATAGCTTTGTGTTAATAGCTCAACATCAGTTTCTTGTAAAAGAGTCTCACTTTTTAGTGATATTATGGATTGCATTGTTTGCCTATGTTAAGCCTGAACAAATCCTTTTTGTCTAAAGTATATAACTTATAGAATTATTCTTAATTTTATATTTTATATTTAAAGTAATATTCTCAGTATTATTAAATTACTTCTTAATTTAAACCTTAAATTACTTCTAATTATACTTCTTTCAAAGATTTTGTTTCTGAATTTATTTTCTGGGAGAAGGGCAAAGGGATGTCATTATGTATGATCTTGATTTACCTGCCTGATGTCCTTCTGCACAATGATTCATTTATTGTGAAGGTTTGGACATGGGTGTTTCACTTTAAGAAAACTCAGTTTTGTTATTCAATATAAAGTATATGCTCTGAGGACAAGGAAGAACAATATAAAATTACTCAATTAGTACTCAATTCATATCTTTGAAATGCACCCTAAGGTATGTCAAGAAGATGTGGTTCATACACACACACACACACACACACACAAATTCATTTTATACATGGTACTATAGGGTCATGAGTGTTTCATAAAGTGAGGACATCATTGTACCAACAAATAAAATGTCTGGGTATTGCACAAGTTTGAAAAGGCAGTGCTGTTGTATCAGCTTTTGGAGTCCTTATAAACAACCATCCTGATGTTCTTCCTCTCTTTTGCAGATGGCCCTTCTCAGCAGGAGGACAGCGATCCTCTAAAAGAATATGATCCTGGGCAATTTGCAGGCCTTCTCCATGGATCCTCTCCAGCCTGTGAGTCCCCTGAAAATCCATTTCATCTCTATGGGAAAAGAGATGAATGTGAAGAAGGACAAGATGAAGTCAGTTTGGCAAATAGTCCTTTGCCTTTCAAGAAGTCTCCAATAGCAAATAACTCAGAAACTTCGGTAAAGAAAATTAAACCCAAAGTGGTCAGTCGAACAATTTTTCACAAAAAAAGCAACCAACTTGAAAACCATACCATTGTTGGCACAAGAACAACTAGGAGTGGATCCCGGAATGGGGACCAGTGGATTATGAACACAGGAGGATTTGTGGAGAGAGCCTGTACCTTGGGGAGAATAAGGTCATTGCCAAAAGCCCTGATTGACATGCATTTATCAAAAAATGTCTCTAAATCAGATTCTGATCTCATTGCATACCCTTCAAATGAGAAAACATCAAGAGTTAACTGGAGTGAATCTTCAACTGCCGAACATAGTTCTAAAGGGAATTCTGAAAGAACACCGTCCTTCACTTCTGAATGGGAAGAAGTAAGACTTGTTCTTCTTGTTCTTTATATAAGACTTTGGAGCAAGGGAAGTTTGGGGGAAGAGTTTTCAGTTTTTTGAGTCTTTCAGAGGCAAAAAACAAAAACAAAAAACAAAAAAAATTAACAGACACATACAGTTCCAAGTGGAAGGGCAAGATTCTAGGGGTAATGCATGATAATTTCGCAGCTAGTGTAAAAACAAACACAATTCCACACATGTGGAGAAATCTATTGTTTCCATAGAAATTGATATCAAGCAGAAGTAATAACTAGCTATGAGGTACAAGAGAATGTTCACATTATGTCCTACCAAGCACTGCAGCTGACAAATTGAGAAAAAATCTTTGTATTCCTGCAGCTCTGTATCATTCTGCTAGTTGCTAAATTCTTTATTAGCTCGTCCCCCCTTTAAAGTATCTTATATTTTCAGAAAAGCTCCTTATAATCTTAACCTTAATGGTAAACAGAATAGTCCTGGCTTGGGTTGCCTAGGTGGCTCAGTTGTTTAAATGTCCAACTCTTGATTTTGGCTCAGGTCATGATCTCAGGGTTGTGAGATTGTGCCCCATGTCATGCTCTGCACTGGGCATGGAGCCTGCTTAAGATTTTCTCTCTCTGCCCCTCACCCACCACTCATGCTCTCTCTCTCTAAAAAAAAAAAGAAGGAAGGAAGGAAGGAAGGAAGGAAAGAAAGAAAGAAAGAAAGAAAGAAAGAAAGAAAGAAAGAAAGAAAGAAAGAAAGAAAGAAAAGAAAGAAAGAAAGAAAGAAAGAAAGAAGAAAGAAAGGAAGGAAGGAAGGAAGAAGGAAAGAAAGAGAATAGTCCTGGATCTTCTCCAAGTGCCATACAATAAACCCAAATTACTTAATATTTCCCTTTTACAATTATCAGAGAGACATTAAAGAAAAATATGTTGACGTCATGTATCACCAATTTAAGCTCTACTTAAAGACAAAGTCTTTCATTTTATAGAATTAGTTAGAAAGTAAGCGCCATTGCAAGGTTATGAAATATCATCCTTTGTCCCTAAAGAGGACTACGTCATAAAATAACTAAGTTCCTTGCCTTTTCTTGAATTTCTTCAAAAAATGGACCACACTCTCCCTTAGCATTTCATTCTAACATGTCACATTTTCTCCCTCAGAAAACTGTGCCAGGTGGATTGGGTTTTGAAGCACAATAGGTCACTATAGTATTCTGAGAACTAGAAATGTCTGATATTGACATTCTGAATTGAGCTATTTGGGAAAATCACTTAATCTCTCTGCATCTGTTTCAGGGTGAGCAAAATGGGACATTTAAGTAATGCTTATTGTCCTCTCTGAAACCTGCTGTCTTACTCAGGTTGCTAGGATGATGATGAGGGGATTAAACCATAAATGGCTAAAGCTTAGATAGTCATATCTTCCTATAAATACTGTACTACTAGATTGATAGTCTATTCAAATCTCTCCATTTCTTATATTTATTAACTCTGTGAATAACATCCAAAATCTTTTTGGAATGCAGTAGGATTAATTAACATTTAGCCTATCTCTTAGAATTAAGGTGTTTCCCCATGCCTGGATTCTTGCGATTACGTGTCACAAATCAGCTTGTGGCTAGTCAAGCCATTTAGTAAGAACTAGGTTCCAATGGCCACACCCGCAGACTGAAACCCACCCCTTCCCCAGTCAGAGAGATGCATGCTCTGAGAACAGGAAGAATGCCTGAGAATGGACATGTTCACATGAATTTATCCTCAGCCCATCCCTTTCTGAGTTTAAAGAATACACAATTCCTAACTTACTGACCCATGTAGGTCCAAACAAAGTTCATTTTAAGAAATATAAAGAGAAGATCTGATTTTGAATATTTAAGAAAGGGAAACATAATTCATATTTTAAAAAGCAATTCAAAAGATGTCTGCTTCCTTTTAAACCTTTCTCAGTCAGTCTCTTAATTGTGGTATTGCAGTAGTAATATCAAGAATATATGATGCTGGCATTTGAAAATTATATTAAAATGCAATGCTAAAAGTGAATTAATAATTTATTTATATGGCTTTTGTTTCTCACAGATTGACAAAATAATGAATTCCATAGATGTTGGAATTAACAGTGAACTTAAAGAAATGAATGGTGAGACCACAAGTAAGGAAACCTTTCTTTTATGTTGTAATTAATAAATGTGCTCAAGAACTAGCTAGAAAATTATAGGAGGCTTTAGATAATTTCATGTTTTTATCATAATAACAGCAGCTATAAATTATTTCCTTCCACTCATATCAAACAACCATGACCTCTAAATATCAATTTTAAGTACATCAATTCAGCACATTGAGAGATTTTTTTTCCCCACGTGCTATGCCAGTTAGCATTAATGGAGTTTCAACTTTTGTAGAGCTAAGTATGAAGCACTTCAGTGTGTTGTGGAATATTATGACCTGATACACTACGATTTCCCATTCAGTGAAATGTCCCTATCATCCTGGCCAGAGTGATTAACAACTTACCCCCAGGTTATAAGCTCCAGTATGGCAAGAACTATGTGTTACTCATCTTCATGTATCTCAGAATGCCTAGCAGAGTGTCTCACAAATAGTTGATTTTGCAATCACTATTTAATATATTACCCTTATGAAGTATTATTTTTTTCTCTATAATTAAAGCTCAGAGTGGAATTCCATTTGCAACTTTCTTTGAAGACTTTTTGCTTCATACTAATGGGTGATGTCAAATACCAGATAGCTAAACCTAAAAATAACAGTCCAGTTCATGCTAGAGAAACTACTATTCTGGAAAGAATCAAAAGATCTGTCTACATTTCTACCCAGCCACTAAGTAGTGGTATAACCATAGATTATTACATAGATCTATACAATTTGGAGTTAAAACAAGTGATTGCTAAGCTCTCTGAAGAACTCATGTTTAAGTTAGTAGTGATAGTTGATGGTTTTGTAGAGATGATAAGATTAAGGTCTGTGAGAGAGAAGTCTAAATATATCATAGGATAAACAGCTATGGGATTTTGTGGCCCTTTGACTAGTCACCGGGGCTTTTTATACAGCACCCCATGTGACTCTTAAGCACGGAAAAGTTAGAAAATGGCTCTCTTATGATGCACTGGGCCTGGGTGGATGAGAAGTGACATGGAAATCTGAGGTTGCAGTTACTGAAGGGGATATTCAGGCCTAAATGAACACCTCACTCATTTCTCCTATACTGGGACAGGTGAGGAATTACTCTAATATGACTGGACCCCATTTTAATTAAATGATAATTGTTTAAAAGGTTACATAATTTTTTTCTGAAATGCATATTTATTTTAGATTTTTAAAACTGAAAAATTATCCAAAAAAGTACCAAAATTGTGTGCATATGTCTAATGACACAAATATGACATTAGCTCTGTGATAACATGTATAGCCAGGTCTCTCATACAGAAATGCTGATAAACACTGAGGATTTTTCTAGTATTCAGAGAACTAGCCTAGGAATGTATGTTGCTACATAGTTCTTCCAGACATGCTTACAGAATAATTTCAAGAAAGTGTAGGAATGCACATTTTTAACTGATACAAAGGTGAGCTTTTATATTTTTTTCATCAATAGAAAATTCCCTGACACTGAGAATGTTCAGGCAGGGACATAGAGCTTCTCTACTGGAAGACTTAGGTGATATTGAACATTAATGCTCTAAAATTCTTCAAACAGATAATACCACAGAATTATAAAAAATATAAATATGACTGTAATGAAAGGGTAATGTTATAATAAGGGTAAATGTTAAAAATGCCAATCAGGAAAAGCTGCCTTTGAAGGGCACTTTAGTAGTAAACAAATCCACAGATTATCTCCCCTAATTCTCCTCTTTCTGCCATTTATACTGCCATCCTACCCCCGCCTTTATTTACTATTTTTCTACAGTGATAATGAAAATGAAAGTAGAGACTCAGCCCGCACAGATTCATTACTATTAATAATGTCTGGTTCTGTATGTCCCTTAATTTTTGCCTCTTAATTGTATATTAATTATACACTAAGTGATTGACCATGCTGTGTGGCATTCCAGTTGGCCTTTAGGTCATTGTGGATTACAACTTTACTGGGCTGCAGGCTTTTCCCTCTTGTGGCTAGATGGACTAGAGAGGTGATAACCCCATGCAAATTCCACAAATATTACTGGGTACCACGGGTGGTTGGGAAATCACATGGTGAAATAAAAAGTCTGACAGACGTGAATTCAAATCTCAGTTCTGCTATTTACTAGGCTCTTGACCTTCGGCAACTCATTCAATTTCCCGACCAACAGAAATGAGTATATTGATATACGATCATTGTAGAGACATGTCCAATGGCATATAGGTGGGGTCAGACTTACGTAGATATGTATTAAATTTCAGCTCCCCACCTTGCCCTACCACAAGGGAGATGTGGTGTTTGACACTGTGGATATACACATGTGGAGATAAACACACATTAGCCCTTTCTTTAAGAACTTCATGATGTCAGGGTATGTGCTCTGGTAAGCGCTGTGAATTGTGCAAGACTGTTGAATCTCAGATCTGTACCTCTGAAACAAATAATGCAATATATGTTAAGGAAAAAAAAGAAGAAGAAGAAGGTAGCAGGAGGGGAAGAATGAAGGGGGGAAATCGGAGGGGTAGACGAACCATGAGAGACGATGGACTCTGAAAAACTAACAGGGTTCTAGAGGGGAGGGGGGTGGGAGGATGGGTTAGCCTGGTGGTGGGTATTGAGGAGGGCACATTCTGCATGGAGCACTGGGTGTTATGCACAAACAATGAATCATGGAACACTTCATCTAAAACTAATGATGTAATGTATGGGGATTAACATAAGAATAA
>NC_138373.1:140285838-140306337 GCF_054177405.1 Leptonychotes weddellii | reverse complement strand
TTAAAAAAAAAAAAAAAAGAAAGAGCTAGCAGGAAGGGAAGAATGAAGGGGGGAAAATCGGAGGGGGAGACGAACTGTGAGAGACTATGGACTCTGAGAAACAAACTGAGGGTTCTAGAGGGGAGGGGGGGTAGGGAAGGGTTAGCCTGGTGATGGATATTATAGAGGGCACATTCTGCATGGAGCACTGGGTGCTATACTCAAACAATGAATCATGGAACACTACATCAAAAAAAAAAAAAAGAAAGAAAAGAAATAACAATACCAATGCAATATTATACTCATGTGAAGGGAAAGTACAGGGAGCATCTGGTTTTTCTTTAATATCTTATGTTTACCTAGCAAAAAAAAAAAAAATATTGGTAGAAGACCTGAATAGACATTATTCCAAAGAAGACCTACAGATGGCCAACATATACATGAAAAGATGCTCAACATCACTAATCATCAGGGAAATGCAAATCAAAACCACAATGAGATAGCACCTTACACCTGTCAGAATAGCTAGTTTCAAAAAGATAAGAAATAACAAGTGTTGGCAAGGATGTGGAGAAAAGGGAACCCTCATACACTGTTAATGAGAATTTAAAACAGTATGGGGGTTCCTCAAAAAATTAAAAATAGAACTATCATATGATCCAGCAATTCCACTACTAGGTATCTATCTGAAGAACACTAATTCAAAAAGATGCATGCACCCCTATGTTCATTTCAGCATTATTTACAATAGCCAAGATAATGGAATCAACCCAAGTGTCCTTTGATCTATGAATGGATAAAAAAGATATCATATATATACAATGGAATATTATTCAGCCATAAAAAAGAATGAAATCTTATCATGTGTGACAACATGGATGGACCTTGAGGGTATTATGCTAAGCAAAATAAATCAGGGAAAGACAAATACCGTATGACTCTATGTATATGTGGAATCTAAAAAACAAAACAGGGTGCCTGGGTGGCTCAGTCATTAAGCGTCTGCCTTCGGCTCAGGTCATGATCCCGGGGTCCTGGGATCGAGTCCCGCATCAGGCTCCCTCCTTGAGGGGAAGCCTGCTTCTCCCTCCCCCACCCCCCCGCTTGTGTTCCTGCTCTCACTATCTCTGTCTCTGTCAAATAAATAAATAAAATCTTTAAAAAAAAATAAAATAAAAAAAAAATAAAAAACAAAACAAAACTCAGACTCAGACTCACAGATACAGAGAACAGATTGGTGGTTATGGATAGGAGGGAACTAGGGTGGGGAGAGGGGCAAAATAGGTGAAGGAGATCAAGAAGTACAAACTTCCAGTTACAAAATAAGTCATGGGAATGTAAATGTACAGCATGGGAAATATAGTCAATAATACTGATTAACTTTGTATGGTGACAGGTGGTAATTAGACATGTAGTAACCATTTTGCAACGTAAAAAAATGTCAAATTACTATGTTGTACACCTAAAACTCATATAATATTGTATGTCACTTATACCTCAATAATAAAGAGATCAAACACAGTCTCTCAAGACTTCAGTTACACATCTCTTAAAATGGGGGAAAGTAGGCCCTAAGAGTCATAGGGGAGACTGTTATAGCTGGAAAGGCTTTAGATCATCTATCCAACCTTTTTATTTGATAGATGAGGAAACTAAAAGCCAGATAATTTAAGCAATTAGTCTGTGATTTCCTGATTCCTAATTCAGTTTTTTGTACATTACTTCAGATGGGGCTATTGAGGGGCCAGACTTCATCTAGTCAAAATTATCAGCCAGAAACTACCAATAACTCAAGTTGAAAGCATGATTTAAAATAATAAAGTTCTAGAGGCACCTGGGTGGCTCAGTTGGTTAAGTATCTGCCTTTGGCTCAGGTCTGATCCCAGGGTCCTGGAATCAAGCCCTGTATCTGGCTCCTTGCTCAACGGGAAGCCTGCTTCTCCCTCTGCCTGCCACTCCCCCTGCTGGTGCTCACTCTCTCTCTATCAAATAAATAAAGTCTTTAAAAAATTTTTAATTAAATAAATAAATAAAATAGGGGTTCCATTGTAATATGGCAATATATTTAAAAAATAATAATAATAAAGTTCTAAAGCATTCCTCAGTTATAGATGTCCCAGGGCCATGGATTGTGGAAAATCGAATATTCTTAGAGGAAGGAACAGTGGACATCTAGGAGGCTTTTTTTTTTCCTCTCCAGTGGTATTTTATCAGTGAGGAATCATAAATCCATAGAGGTCAGGTAATTTGTCCAGAATCACACCGCTAAGAAGTTGCAGAGCCACACTTAGAACCCAGTTCTTCTGCCTTCTAATCAAGAGTTCTTGCCATTATATCCCTTCCTCTTAGAACAACTGATTCTAAAAACAGGAAAAAGATGGTAGCTGTAGAATATGTTTATGACATTTCATTGCCTTGGCAACGGCATATCAAATTCAAGCACTGTGAGTCACCTGGTAATCCAAACCCCTGCAGTGTCTCTGCTTTTAGGTTTTAGAAGGGGAAATGGTCAAATACAGGCATACAGCTTACCAGGAAGTACTTAAAAGGAAGGGAGGCCAGTAAATGCAGGCATGCACTTGAGTGGCTCCCTGTTGCTATTATACTTATTTAGGGCTTTCAGGTGGCTGAAATCATTGTGCATAAATCATTTGCCATATAACATAAAACTAAAAGCTTGATCTATGGGAATGCAATGTAGTTTTCGAATGAAGACTGCATTTCACTCACCTCAAAATAACTCCCAGTGTTTGCCTCCGAGACCCATTGATTTATGTTATCTCTTGCTCTGTAACAATTTGGATTTGTCACACTTAGCAAAGTAATTTGGTTTCCTACAGGCTTTATTCTGTTTTTTAGAAGCAAGAGAACAGTTTTGTGTTTGGTAGCATGAACACATGTCTAAAAATTTTAGCCAGCATCTTTAGAAGAGTATGGATTTATTTTTAGCCATATGCCCCCACCTGAAAAGTTTATGCTGTTAAACATTGATATTACTTGAAAAGTTATGCCCAAGGCATATTGCTTCTTCTTTCCTAGCTAGAAATTGAAATGCTTATAAAGCTTACTGAAAATTTACCAGGTCACTGAAATCAGAGTATATATCTCTTATGCAGAAACTAAGAGAAATAGATTTATTTATACAATCAACCATACAATTTTATTAAGCCACTAATATGTGCATTGTATTATTCAAGATGATTTGGTGACATTGGATTGCACAAGATACACTCCTATGGTTCCAATTCTGTTTTAACACAGTGTTACTGGGTACTTACAGAATGACAGAAAACACATGAATAAGACTCAACACCTACTTTCAGGTTGTTCAGAGTCTATCTAGGGAAATACTCATGAAACAAATTCCCAGACATTTTAATATGGTCTGATTAACATTTAACAATATGGTAAGTTCTAGAAGTTCAGAAGCAAGGACCTAATAGAACCTGAGAGCATAAGGCAGGGCTCCCTGAAGGAGGGAAAGCCTGAGCTTGAGTTTGAGGAAGGAGAGATTTTGTCAGATGCAAAAAGTAAGGGAAAGCTCTCCCAGATAAAGGGACTAGGATGATTAAAGGTGGTTTCCGGAAATTAAGTATTGTTGGAACCACAAAGTGCGTAAGATAGGACCCTGATCATCAAGAAGTAGTAACCCTTTGCCTTGCTAAGGAGCTCACACCTACTTACATCCTAACGTTCTCTTTCAACCTGAGTGTATAGTACAGGTTTACAGATCACTCAACTCAAGGTAGTTGTAGTTGTTATATTAGAGGCCTCCACTGAATTATGCCTTTGAGTATTCGCATCCCAGTGTGGTTCCCTCACCTTGAATCTGGGTTGGCCCTAGGGCTCTCGTTCACCAACAGAATGTGGTAGAAGTGATGTGTTTTAGTTCTGGGGCTAAGCCCTAGTAAGTCCTAGGACTCGTGAGAGCTCTGAGGTGCTGTGTAGAGAAAGAAAACCATCTCACCTGCAGAGAGACAATGTAGCGAGGACACAGGACACGAGAGAGAGAAGCCTAAGACCCCATGAAAACACAGGAAGCACAATGTCCCAGTGATCCGTGGCACTAGCCGCTGAGTACATCCACAGCAGTGACCTCCAGTAAGACCAGTAGAAGAACTGCTTGGCTGAGCCCAGCCCATATTGTAATATGGTGATGAAATAAAATGTTTTTTGTTTTAATCCTGTAAGATTTGGGATTGTGATATAGTAATAGATGACCAAAAACAAAATGTATTTTAAAAGTCATACAAATACTATACACATTTAGTAGTATAAGAGCTGTCTGTGGGCTAGAGAAATTATTACCCTCCCAATTATCATTTTATTCTACCATTTTGTTAACAAGTAAGAATTTTTACCAGTTAAGGATTTAGTATAGAATGGAATGCTTCCAAATTGCAAAGCAAGAGTGAACTAATTGCCTGATGTTCGAGTCCTGAGTTGAGAGTTAATCTTCATTTTAGTCACATGTACTTTCTCTATTAACAGAGAGATAGGACTTTCCATTAAATAGCCAGTGGGTGCACACATCCAAAGAACCACAAAGGGATTATGGATGGTAAATCACTGAAGTGAGTTCTGCAGCACTCCCAGAGGATGAGCAGAAGGAGACTGATGGTGGTCATCTAAACTGACCATGAGAATTAGGCACTTGTCCAGTTGGATTGTCATTTGCTGTAGCCAGTTACATTTATAGTCTTACTGTTTTCAAGCAAAGTCAAAGCAGAGAGGGAGAAGAGTAAATCCAAAGAGAGGGTAGGGATTAACAGTCTATTGCTCAGTTGTCATAACTGTGAAGAAATATGCTGACCCCATTTTTTTATTTAGAATTAGAAGAAGCCACAGTTACTCTGTTGAGTTCTTACTACACTATTAATTCTTTGTAGTTGAAATTAAAACTTTTTCTTCTGTGTTTGGCTCCTAGCACAGTACCTGGTACACATGGTACTTGCGTGATAGATATTAGTTGATTTGAATGAATGAATGAATGATAAATAAATGAATGAATAAGGTTCAAACTCTTACAACCTTCCTATTCCAATTGGCAGTGTTTATTTTACTTTATGGTTGTTAATAAGTACCTGTTTACTGAGTAATTGGAAATAGCCAGCCAAGTTATTTCCTTCAGATAAAAAATTTTGGCATAACCTATAGATAAAAGTCTTTATCATCCTCTCTTTATCACCAACCTCATGTGATTTGACTATTGTAAATATTTGTTTTCCTTTGTTAAACCCTTTATGAGGAAGAATATTTATTACTTGGCTTCTTTTTCAGCAAAAGAGAAAGGAATATATACATGCAGAATTTATTATGCAAATTTTCTGCACATCTGAAAGATCACCTAAGTGAAAATACCTAAGTAGTGGCATAACACTAAAATAACTTTATTTCTAAGGGCTAGGTCTCTGGTAAATATAATAAATTTATTCAACTTCTCCAGAAATAAGAAGCTTTCTTTAAAGTACTAAATCAATACTCATCATGATAGCTTGAATAATAACACAGTATGTTCCTTAATAATCATTTTCAAACACATCCACCTACTAGTGAGTTAAGAGTATTTATTCAGTGCTCATGGGATACTTGACTGTATCTTCAGAGTTCCTAGTTTTTCTTTTCTACCCAAGAAATAACATGTTTCAAAGATAGCCTGTTGCTCTCATGGATTGGGAATACTTATTCTGGCTCTCTGACTACATTCTTTAATCAATAACATCTTATCATAGTCAGAATATGATAAAATTCTTACAATAACCTACAAGACTCTGCATGATCTGGCGCCCAGCTACCTTCCCTATCCGTTTCCTACTATTCTCCCTTTCTTTACTCTGCCCCACAACAAAGGCCTTCTTACTGTCTTCAAACACATGAAGCACCCTGCCACATCAGGCCCTTAATATGCTATTGCCACTGCCTACAACAACACTTTCTCCAGGCAGCCCCATGGCTCAACTTCCCTTCAGATGTTTTTTCAAATGGCACTTTGGGAGAGGCTGTCTCCTTCTAACTTTCTTTGTTAAGCCATAGCTCTTAGCATTTTATGGGTTATAGATTCTTTTCGAGAATCTGATGAAAGCTAAGAAATCTCAGAAAAATGTGTGATTGCATACAAAAGTTTGTATATCATTTTGGAAGCTTTACTGACCACCTGAAGCCCTTCCATGTACCTCTTTAGGATCTGTAGATCTAAGATTAAAACCCTAATCTAGAGGTAATACCAATTAAGTGTTCTGGTGCCACGAAGTTCAAAACCCAGCCCAGAACAGGAACCAAGTAGCAATTCCCTGAGCTGTTGAGAGTCCTGACTTCTATAGATGCCATTTCTTCGCCTATTTTCTTCTGAGTATTTCCTGGCACCTTCATATATTTAACAAATGCTTACTGAATGCATAGGTGCCTTGGCTTGATCAAGAAAGAAAAAGAACAAAGATTTCTGCGCTTACGGAGCTTATATTTATTGCTGATCCCAAAGACTGCCTAGAATCTTCACTCTGTTGTAAAATTACACCTCTTTTATTCTCCAGTGACTTCCTTGAATTTAAACAAGCTGAGGATATAACACTAGGTCTTGGCTATACCATTACCATCCCTGCAAAGGTCAGTAACTTCCCCACCTACGCATAGAACAAAGGAAAAAAATTACTTCTGATAGACACTTATAAAATTACAGTAGTAATGACATGATGACAAAAAAAAAAATAAGAATTTGAAACCAGTTTGCCATTCCTGCTTAGAAAGACTGAAATCTACTACAAAGCTCTACTATTAAATTTCAGGATACTAAAGACAACCATCTAGCCATTCTATTGAAACAATTTTATAGCAAGGCTACAAAAATTCTCTAATTGACTTGGGAACAATGATAGCAGTGAACCTGAAGGTAAGTATTTAGATTCATGTGAAAAAGTTTGTCAGAATCATAAACATTTTATCTAATTCAAAATTAACCATATAACAGGAAGCATTTCAGCTATAATGTGTTACCTACTCAGAACTGAATAAATTAAACTAGAATGCAAGTCTTTTTCTACTGTTTGTGCCCCAATCTTGCCCTCCTGCAGAAACAACTCTCTTTAGAATCAAAGCGTTTCATTGAATTTGTCTTCTTTAGGGCATTAACCAGAGTGCCTCTGTGTTAATCCAACAGCCAAGGGACACTTCTGGTCTGTGCCTGAACCAGTTCATAGCTTTCTGTTTCCACAGTTAGGCCTGTGCTGTTCTTCCTTTGACCTTCTTCATCACTCTCTTTCTCCTACCTCCTCCTCCTCCCTGCCTAACACATCCTCTCTGATGCTTTAGATGAGATGACATCAAGGCACTTGTTCTGTGATAGTCACACTTAGAGCAGCAATCACTGAGACACACTGGGTATGTGTCTGTCCACAGACTCTTTAAAATAGGAAAAATAGGATGAGCCACAGGAAGATCAGACCGGAAAGATGGCAGGTAGCTTTTATGCCTTCTCATTTTATTTTTTTCAGGAAAATAGAAAAGCCCAAAAGTTCTATTTCTCCCCTGAACCTTTTTTTTTTTTTTAAAGATTTTATTTATTTGGGGCACCTGGGTGGCTCAGTTGGTTAAGCGACTGCCTTCAGCTCAGGTCATGATCCTGGAGTCCCTGGATCGAGTCCCGCATCGGGCTCCCTGCTCAGCGGGGAGTCTGCTTCTCCCTCTGACCCTCCCCCCTCTCATGTGCTCTTTCTCATTCTCTCTCTCTCTAATAAATAAATAAAATCTTTTAAAAAAAAAGATTTTATTTATTTGACAGAGAGAGCACAAGCAGAGGGAGAGAGAGGGAGAAGCAGGCTCCCTGCTGAGCAAGCAGGGAGCCCGATTTGGAACTCGATCGCGGGACCCTGGGATCATGACCCGGGCCGAAGGCAACTCCTTAACCGACTGAGCCACCCAGGCCTCTCTCCCCTGAATCTTATCAAGAGAAAGACTGACTGTGTGTCGTGTCTTTCTCATTTTCTGCAGTCACATTACAAATTTCACCATCCATATGAGTCAGATTTCTCCAGAGAAACAGAACCAGTAAGATAGACACACACACATACACATACACACACACATAGATAGATATGTATTATATATTATTTTATTATTATATTTTATAATATGTAGCATATATAATATACATTCTCAATATATCATATACATACAGTTGACCCTTGAATAACACGGGTTTGAACTACAAGGGTCCACTTTTATGCAAGGTTTTTTCCCATAGATACAGTGCATTGCTGTAAATGTGTCATCTCTTTCTTATGATTTTCTTAATAACATTTTCTTTTCTCTAGCTTATTTTATTGTAAGAATACAGTATGTAATACATATAACCTACAAAATACGTGCTCATAAACTCTTTATGTTATTGGTAAGGCTTCTAGTCAATAGTAGGCTATTAGCAGTTAAGTTTTTGAAGAATCAAAAGTTGTATGTGGATTTTTGACTGCCTGTGGGATCAACAACCCATGTTCTTCAAAGGGTATACATGTATATATAACCCTAACCTAACCTAACCTAACCCTCATGTTCTTCAAAGGGTTTACGTATGTATATGTGTGTGTGTATATACAATACATACACTCCACTAGGGGGCGCCAGGGTGGCTCAGTCAGTTAAGCATCTGACTCTTGATTTCAGCTCAGGTCATGATCTCAGGGTTGTGAGATCGAGCCCTGGGTCGGACTGTGCCTGAGTGTAGAGCCTGCTTATGATTCTCTCTCTTCCTCTCCCTCTGGCCCCCTCCACCCGCCATCTAAAATGTATATAAGATAGATGATAGATGATAGATAGATAGATAGATAGATAGATAGATAGATAGATAGATAGCTTTATTATAAGGAAGGAATTGACTCACACAATTATGGAGGCTAACAAGTCAGCAGTAGTTGACAAGTGAGAGACCCAGGAGAGCTGATGTATAGTTTCAATATGAGTCCAAAAGCCAGCAGGTTCGAGACCCAAAAAGAGCCAATGTTTCACTCTGAATCGGAGGGTCATAAAAGACCAGTGTCCCAGTTCAACAGTCAGGTAGGAGTTCCCTCAGCCTTTTTGTCTTTGCTTTATTCAGGTCTTCAGTTGATTGGATAAGGCCCACCCACATTAGGAAGGGAAACCTGCTTTATTCAGTCTACCCATTCAAATATTGATCTCACCCAGAAACATCCTCACAGACACACCCAGAATAATGTTTGGTCTGAATAATGCCTGGGCACCTTGTGGCCATGTCAAGCTGACACATAAAATTAACCATCACACCATCCAACTTTACATGCTTCAGTGACAGAAAAGAATCTGGAGACAAGAGAGGATATAATCAGTTCTTGCCACTGATTGCCGATCACTGAGAGCTGGCAGTGGAGTGTCAAGACTGGCACTTTTTTTTGTATAAAATCCAAAAGAAGCAGATGTGCCCTGTTATCTTTCTTCTGCTCTGAGACTGTTCAGTTTAATGGTTTGGAAGGCTAAGGCTGACAGTAAAAGGATAATAACTTTTTTTTTTAATCTGTAGCTAACAATATAAGGAAGTGCTTTATGGAAGCTTTTGTCTTTATATTCTGTATTGCAAGTGGTATAGTAGTTCCCTATCGCTGCATAACAAACTATCCCAAAACGTAATGGCTTAAAACAGTAGATTTCTATTATCTTTTGCAGATTCTGTGAGTTAGGAATTGTAGAGCAGCTTAGCTGAGTAATCCTTGTTCAAGATCTCTCATGAAGTTGCAGTCAAGAAGTTGGCCCGGAAGTCAATCAGAGAAAGACATACGTCATATGATCTCGCTGATAGGAGGAATTCTTAATCTCAGGAAAGAAACTGAGGGTTGCTGGAGTGGTGGGGAGTGGGAGGGATGGGGTGGCTGGGTGATAGACATTGGGCAGGGTATGTGCTATGGTGAGCACTAATGAAGGGGGGGAAATTGGAGGGGGAGACGAACCATGAGAGACTATGGACTCTGAGAAACAAACTGAGGGTTTTAGAGGGGAGGGGGTGGGGGGATGGGTTAGTCTGGTGGTGGGTATTAAGGAGGGCACGTACTGCATGGAGCACTGGGTGTTATATGCAAACAATGAATCATGGAACACCACATCAGAAACTAATGATGTAATGTATGGTGATTAACATAACATAATAAAATAAAATTAAAAAAAAAAAAAGAAAAAGAAATTGGCCTGGGATGCAGTCATCTGAGAGTCTGACTGGCTTAGGCATCTGCTTCCAAACAGCTGGCAGTTTGGTGCCAGTTGCTGCTGGGAGGTCTCAATTCTTCCGTAACTGGCTCCTCCATGGGGCTGGACCATCCTCATGACATAAAGCTCTTTCCCAAGAATGAGAAATTCAAGAGTAAGGTGGACGCAGGAATGTCATTTATGATCTAGCCTCAGAAGTCCTACGTTGTCACTTTCACAAAGTCCTTTTGTCACATGGGTTAGCCCTATTTAGTGTTAGAGGGGAGTACCCAAGGGAGTGAGTTGCAGGAGGCAAGAATCATTTGGGGGCCGTCTTGCAGGCTAGCTCTATGTAAATGTATTGGTCAGATTCTAGGTGATAACATTAGATATTATTAATTAATGCCATTAGAGAAAAGACCACATTTTCCAAATTCATTGATGTGTATAGGATCCTAGCCAAAGCTTTGCTACCTCAAAAAAGATTAATTATGATCAATTTCTTACTCCCAAATTTATTAGGTCAGCCACTGACATAGGAGGAGATTATATTAAGTAAATTAAGACAAAATTTTCTTGTAATAAAAATATGCCTGCTATCTTCAATGTATTTGAAAATTTTCCTAGTATTGATTGATTTCCAGCATGTTTATGGTGATGGATGTTAAATCTAGAATGCCATATTCATTTTCTCTTTTTACAATATGTTGGACATTTTCCAATTTCCAACTCTTTTGCATTCCTATGTAAATTTCAAAGTAAGTAATCAATGCGATGACTTTTCATGCATTCACCAACAATTATTAAAATGTACTATGTGTCCAACATTGTTTGACCTGTGGTATACATTGAGGAATAGGTTAAAGTCCCTGGCCTAAAAGAAATTTACAGTCCCATAGAAGAGATTTACCTATTCTAAGACAATTTCAGTACAATATGTTAAATATTATAGTAAATGAATGCACAGAGTACTGTGTCGCCACAGGGAAGAACTACTCATATCTTTCCAGAGGCTGATAATAAGGAATGCTTCAGAGAGGGGATAACACCTGAGTTATATTTTGAACAATGGTAGGAGTTCACCAAGTAGACTGGGATTGAGTGGGATGGGTCAGTAGGGAATGTGAAAAGGCCAGAATATGCAAAATAAGAAAGTGATGGGGTTCAGGACATGCTATTCCAAAATATGGTGCCTTGGTTTATTGAGTATTTTAAGCTGGAGGAGTTTGAGAAAACAACAGAAGTAGGAAGGTCACTGACCTTATCTCCCCTTACCTTTCTTCTCTGAAACAGGTCATATGCCTTCTGGGTATAAGGAGCATCCTAATTTCTGAAGACAAAGGGATATCTTAAAGAATCCTAACCAAAAAAAAAAAAAAAAATCCTAAAAAACAGGCCTTGCTAAATTTCTCCCAGGTGACTACAATTACTTCATACTTTTTTTTAAGAAGATTTTATTTATTTATTTATTTATATGAGAGAGAGAGAGAGCATGAGCTGGGGGAGAGGCAGAGGCAGACTCCCGCTCAGCAGGGAACTTGATGAAGGACTCGATCCCAGGACCGAGCCAAAGGCAGACACTTAACTGACAGAGCCACCCAGATGCCCTACTTCATACTTCTTAACCTATCATATTCCTCCACAACTGCACACAGGTCTGTTTCTTTGGGTCTTCATTTCCTTATGAAGCCTCCTGTGTCATATAAAATGTATGTTAAATAAACTTTTATGCTTTTCTCCTATTAATTTTCTCTTTTGCCAATTTTCAGACCCTGAGAGGGTCAAAGAAAACTTTTTCCTCCTCTACAAAAGCATGAAATAGCATGGCTTATGTATTAGTTTTCTATTACTCCTGTAACAAATTACCATAGACATGGTGGCTTAAACAATATAAATCTATTCTCTTTCAATTCTGGAATAGGTCCAAAGTCTGACACAAGTCTCACTGGGCTAAATCAGAATGTCAGAAGGACTACGTTAGTTTCTGGAAGCTCTAGGGAAGAGTCCATTTCCCTGTATTTTCCAGTATCTTCCCACATTCTTTAGTTTGTGGCCCTCTCCCCCATCTTCAAAGCTAGCAATGGTAGGTCAAGTCTTTCCCACACTGCCATCTCTCTGTTTCTCTGATCTGGGCAAAGTTCTCTGCTTTTCAGGACTCATATGATTAGATTGGGCCAACCTGGATAATGCAGGATAATCTCCCCATCTCAAGGTCCTGAACCCTAATCATATCTGCAGTATACCTTTTGTCTTGTAAGGTAACATATTCACAGATTTCAAGGATTATTAGGGTGTAGATATCTTTGGGGGCCACTATTCTACCTCGCACAGCCTATTCAGAAAAGAGCCAAATAGACTGTTGAGTTCTTGGGAGTAAATGGCAAAAGATTAGGTTAGAAAAGTAGGCAGTAGCCAATGCAAGAAAATCCAAGAGTGCTAGGCTAAGGGAACTAAATATTACCTTATATTACTTTGTATAGAGGGTATTTGTGTTTCCATTTGCCCAACATTCCTCACCCCTTTCTTTTAATAGTGTCCCTGTTTTCCTTTGTAGAACTTCCCCTTAGGCATTCCACATACTATGGTTTTGATCAGGCTGCCAATCATAATATATTACTCCCCTCTACCACAGGATTAGACGTGGGACTCAGGCCTGCCTTCTTGGCCTTTGTAATTAGTCCAATGTGTAGACATATTAAACCAGACTTTGCCTTGGATTTCAGATACTGGGAGAGCAGGTTGCTAACTGGGATGGTATAAAAGCCTGCAATTATCTGTGGCCGTGCCCTCTCATCCCAATCATTGAGAGGAAGCTCATCTGCTTGTAAGAGATGCAACTACCTAAGAGACAACAGAAGCAAGAAATAGAGATCTGAGGACTGATTTAAATTCCTGGACCTGAAACTGTCTTTTCTTTTCAATGGGTCACCTGCAACTAAGAGTCCTGAGTAACTTACCTTACATGCTATGAGAAACCTGTAAGGATGAAAGCAATGGAGTGATGTGGCCAGGTTTGCAATGAACAGAATGGCTTGTGGTAAAGACAGACAGCCATTGCAGTCTTCTAGGTGACAGCTGATATGTGGTTCAGTCAGAACAGACAAGCCACGGGAGCAGAGAATGCTAGTATGGGGTGGTCAACAATCTCAAATGTTTCAGAGAACAAAAGCAAAAAGCAACCATTTGATTTGGCAATTGAGTGGCAATTATTGGTATCCTTAACAAGAGTTACTTAAATGGACTAGTCGGAGTTGAACTGTAGGAGATTGAGGAGAATTGTTTAATGCTTTAAACAATATTTTTGTCATATTTGATTATAAAAGTAATTTTCATTGTAGAGTATCCAACAAATGTATAAATAAAGAAAATAAAAATCACCAATAACCTCATTAACAATAACTACTGTCGATTTGATCATTCCCTTCCAGACAATAATATGATTCTTCATTTATCACTTATTATATTGTTAACAATTCCTCTTGTCATTAAATATCCTTGAAAACGTGACTTCTATTGGCTGCACGTTATGTTATGCCATCATATGTGGATGGTCAATTCTATAGATATCTTTAAATATAAATTACAAGATCATAATAGTAAATTATGTTAGAATAACTTTAAAAAACGATTGCCCCTTTTTGTGCCTTAAATTTGTACCGCCCCCATTAATGCACTAGTAATTCAAGTTCATCTTTATTTTAAGGAGGATTTTTTCAAATTACCAATTGCATGTGCATTTTTACTATCATGAGCAATTGGCTTTCCCTCTCCCTCTACTGAAGGAGCAAAGTGTGTCATTTAGCTTTCTTTTGTTCCTGAAATAGTAAAAGAATTCTTTTTTTCTGTTTCCCTTTATGTCTCTTAGATGTGGCATCCTGTTTCCCACTGAGCTTTTTTGACCCAACTCCTACAAGCTTTTGCTATTTCTTTGTGATCTCCTCAGGAATTTGCCCTACATTCCACTTTCTATGGCATTTCCATTTGTGCTTCATCTCCCTGTTAAATTCTTTCTTAAGTAACTTTTATAATCCTTGCCAATTTTTTCTCATTGCAAATATAACAGATTGTGCTGCTGCACTTTTGGAAGTGTTTTGCTTGATCCAGTCAAAACCAGCATTTTTTACCACATCAACATTTGACACTATGACATTCAGTTATGACAAGTTCATGTTTAAAATCACCAAAAAGGTAGATGCTCAGAAGAGATTTGTATATACAAGGAAACTAATATTTTTTATTATGCTATTAGAGTTCTGGACCTTATCTGACTAAACGCTATATCTACTAGAAGCATACAATTAATAAAATTAGTAAAATATAAAATTCTTGGCAAATTACAGGTCATGATTCCACCCTTTAATGTTTCCTTAGATAACTAGGAATTCAATAATATAGTAAAGATTTAAATAAAATACAGCAATTAAAGCATTTAGGGAACAAAGTATGACAGCATTTTATTTCATGCCTGTTTTTCCCTAAAACGTCAAAAATTCACACATCTTCAAAGCTTCTCCTATAGCTTTACCAACATGACTTTTTAAAAACTTTTCTTTGTGGAAAACTTCAAATATACAAAAGTAAAGAGAATACTATTATGAACACTCATGTACCTATCACCTAGCTTAAAGGCCTATCAATACATGACCAATCTTGTTTTCCTCTATATCAACCATTCACTCCCTATACATACCCAGAATCATTTTGAGAAAATTTCAGACATTATACCATCTTATCTGCTAATACATTGTATATACATCTGAAAGAAGACTTAAAATATGAAAATGCCATTATCACACCTAAAGAAAAATTAAACAATAATTCCTTAATATAATTCAAGATCCACTTGATGTTTAAATGTCCCCAGTTGTCTTAATTTACTTTTTAATCTTTTGTTTGTTTGTTTGTTGGAATCGGGTTGCTGAGAATGTAAATATATTACAAGTGGTTGATAGGTCTCCTAAGACTCTTTTAATGTATAAGTTCACTACATTTCTTTTTATTTTGTTCCTTGAAATTTATTTGTTGATAAATAAAAGGCATATCTCAATATACAACTCCATTTTTAAAATAATTAATTCCCTGTTTAAACTAAAGGCAGTGCCATACAATAGAATGTGTGAAGGAAAGGGTGGAAATTGTCTTCGCTACTGAAATCCTAGCGTCTAGCATCCTGATGAGCCCTTTGAGGTCATCAGAAAATGTCTAAACTCATTCCAGTTGAGTATAAAATTCACTCACTCATTCATTCATTAAACAATATTTATTGAAGACTTGCTTTATGTTAGACAAACATATGTATCTATATGTTTATGCAATACAGTCATCAGTTTCAAATGTAGCTTAGGTCTTCAAGAGGTTATAAATAAGAAATATTCCCATGAATAGATGTATTCTGGTTACTCTTATCTTAAAAAATTATTATATCATATACAGAGCCTGAAATAAATAATAAATGGAAAGTCTGTCTTCTTACATTGGTTCTCCAGAGATTCAGTGGCTGAATAGAGAAAACTGAAAGAAAGTCAGAGGAGTAATTCATCTACTATGTGCTAAGTATCTATAATTATTATGTACAAGGATTAAACATATTGAAGATATTTATAATTTATTCCAAGTGTAAGATAAGCAACAAAAACCAAAGGAAAAGTAAAATCTGAAGAACTAGGAAAACACATCTGAATTGATGACAAGTTGTCTGAAAGATAAAAGATAGGAAGAGTAAGGGTTAATTCAAAATTTCTAGCTTTCAATACTAGAAGAGTGAAGTAGTATACGCAATTATTATGTAAAGTAACGCATAAAAACCTTTCAAAATATTTCACCCCAATCCATTTATTATATTGAATAATAAAAATAAGACAGAAAACTTTTTAATGATTTTTAAGAATAGAACTATTAGAATAATTTGGTCATCTTTTATGTAATAGTCACTATAATCTGTAGCCATAGAATTTAAGCAGCTGCAATTTTATAGACAGATGGTTTATGTCACACTTTAGTTTGGGTAAAATATATTTTCCAATTATTTAAAATGTGATATTACAAGAACTCCTTTCTAGCATGCCTTGTGCAGTGGTTAATCTTTTGTTATTGGAAATGAGCCCATTTATATTTGTAAAATGCTAAAGAAAGAAATAATTATGCACCCAACTCTGGTTTTTAGGAACAGATTTTATAACTTTAATAATGTATTGAATAAGACTGAACTTATCGGGCGCCTGGGTGGCTCAGTTGGTTAAGCAACTGCCTTCGGCTCAGGTCATGATCCTGGAGTCCCAGGATCGAGTCCCGCATCGGGCTACCTGCTCAGCAGGGAGTCTGCTTCTCCCTCTCCCGCTCCCCCCTCTTGTGCTCTTTCTCTCTCTCACTCTCTGTCTCAAATAAATAAATTAATTAATTAAAAATCTTAAAAAAAAAAAGACTGAACTTATCTTCCAGATAATACAAATTTGTTAATTAGAATGAGTCGTAAATAAATGAATTGATGTGTTGCCAACAGCTTAATGCCTGGAGAAATAAATAGACTCTCACTAGATAATCTATATATCTTTTTGATTTATTGAACCCCCCTTCAAAATATATAAATAAATAAATAAATAAATAATATATAAATAAAATAAATAAATAAATTAAATAAATAAAATAAAATAAATAAATAAATAAAAAATCTTAAAAAAAAAAAAAGACTGAACTTATCTTCCAGATAATACAAATTTGTTAATTAGAATGAGTCATAAATAAATGAATTGATGTGTTGCCAACAGCTTAATGCCTGGAGAAATAAATAGACTCTCACTAGATAATCTATATATCTTTTTGATTTATTGAACCCCCCCCTTCAAAATATTTCAAAGATAGTAGGAAAATCACAGAAGGAAAATTTCAAGTCATTTTAGCATTTTTAACCATAAAATGCCTATCAAAGTTGATGGATCGTCCTCAGAATCACCGAGTACCATCTCAAATATCTACTGTTGCTATGATCTTATTACATAACATTCCCTTTGAGCCCAATAGAACATGAGCCAATTTTAAAATGTATAAAACAATTAATATTATCAATATCATCACCACTGAACTATATCATCTTTGTGATAAAAGATCAAAGTTTTAGTTCATTATATTCATCTCTTCAAGGCTTAACATATACTGGAGAGCCTTTTACATATTGTTTTTGAGCTCTGTTTTTATTATACATTAAAAAAATTGGGGAGGGGTACACCTGGGTGGCTCAGTCAGTTAAGCATCTGCCTTCAGCTCAGGTCACGATCCTGGGGTCCTGGGATTGAGCCCCGAAAGTCAAGAGTCGGGACTCCCTGCTCAGTGGGAACCTGCTTCTCCCTCTGCCTGCTGTTCCCCCTGCTTGTGCACTCTCTCTCTCTGTCAAATAAATAAATAAAATCTTTAAGAAAAAAATGAAAAAATAGGAAATTCAGAGATAGTTTGTCCTGGTTTACATCCTCTGGGTAGCTCTCCCACCCACGATCCTCTCAAGGCAAGGATAGTTGTGGGGTTGTGAGGAGAAGAGAATGAGCTTAGAAGTAGACTGAGGATTGAGATTAGCTTTACAAATGGAAAGTCTTGATCTGGCAATCCCTCTGCCTGCCATTCCTGTTGCTTGTGTGCTTGCGTGCATGCTCTCTCTCTCTCTGTCAAATAAATAAAATCTAAAAAATCTTTAAAAATCTAAAAAATTAAAAAATAAAAATAATTTTTTTATCATTTGACTGTAGTTGACACACAATGTTACATTAGTTTTAGGTGTAAAACATAGTGATTCAACTTCTCTATATGTCATGTGAGGCTCACCACAAGTGTAGCTGCCATCTGTCACCATACAATGCCATTACATTATTGTACATATTTTAAAATGGCATAATAACCTAGGGCCCTTATGAAGAATCAGTCAATGGCCTCATTCTTTCTAAACGCACAGTCTTAGTGATGCACTCTGTGTCACTGATCTCATTCTTATGTGATTGTTGGACCAAACACGTCAGGTCACAACTAATTGTTGGACATACTGTTACTCCTTCTCTTCTATTTGATGGTTTTTATTATAAATACAATCACTGTACTTTAGATCTGCTGAACACTCTTCAGCTGTCCAATTTATAAAATATATTATTAAAAAGTATGTACCAACTACTAAGCATAGTAGTTATATGAATTATCTCCATTTAACTACAGAATACTCCTGTGACATAAGCATAATTTTTAAACTTTATATCCAAGAAAAGGAACCCAAGGCTCACGATGGCTAAGTAATTTGACTAAAATCACAAGCTAGTAAGTGGTAGAAGAGATTCAGGTTTGTCTAACTTTATTCTTCCAGTCATTCTCTTATAAAATAAATGTTTATTGAGGATACACTGTTTATAATGCTTTGCACTACGTCTTGATGGAATTAGAGATGAAATCTTGGAACTCTGAATCTTAATACCATTATCTGCTGTCTACAGATGTTCCTCCTAATAATACTTTAAAATAGACAAAATAGACATCACTCTCCATAATCTATAGACCAGAAAGCATAATGTCACATAGCAAATGACTTTTAGAACTGGGACTAGAATCTGGAACTCTAATTCCAGGTCCAGGAAACTTTTCTACTCTGAACTTGGGGCTCTAAATTGTTTGTTCTGGACATATTCTATGCTTGAGCTCAAATAGAGCTAAACTATAAATCCAATCTAATCCCCTAGGCCAAACTCAAGTCTCACATCCTCCATGAAACCTTTCCCTCTCTCCTATATCATCTTCCATTTCTTTAATCTTCAATGGTTTGATAAGGCATTGATGTAGATTCTTAACATATTTCCTAACTGTTTTGCCACCTAATGTATATTTAGAGCCCTCATGAAATTATAATCTAAATTGGAAGATACACTTACTTGTGTCTTTTATTTATCATGATGTTGAACACAGTGTTTACTACAAAGGTAAAAATGGAGTACTTGTTTAATGAATGATCAGACTCTAAACAACAGGTGAATTAATACTCAAATGATTGAAAACTATTCTCTATTCTTTAGAAAAACACCCATTTGAAATGATAAGGCCCATTTTATTTCAAGACTATGCCTTTTAGATTTGATATTATAAATAGAATGTATGTTTACAAGCACTGCATTTTGATATGTTTAATTTTCTATTGACTGTTGCCATTAACTTCCCTTGGATAATGTCAGGGATAAATTTCCCAAAATGTGCTTCATGGATCATTAGTCCTTCAAGGTGCTCTGATAAAGAAAAGTGGAGAATAACTTTTGGCCATATAAGGTCTGGAGACATCAGCGCTATATGCCCATTCTTGGAGACTGATGATGCAAACCAGTATTTCAAGGTCTCATAGAATATCTTATTATTATCTCAACTATATTAAAGTAACCTGTTTAACTTTGTTTATTCCTGTTTTTCCCAAGTTACTTGACCACTGGATCCTTTTTTATATTACTCCTTTTATTATCTCATAGAACTTTAAAAACTTTGACAAACCTTGTGTTAACCCCTATCCACTGGTCAAGTATTACCTACAATACAGTTTCTTTTATGTGCCCAACATCTAGATCATCCATAATAGCAGAATGAATGAGGTTCATCATGTCATCACTGTCTCTAAATCCTTCAATTCTTTTTTTTTTAAAGATTTTATTTATTTATTTGAGAGAGAGAATGAGATAGAGAGAGCATGAGAGGGGAGAGGGTCAGAGGGAGAAGCAGACCCCCCACCGAGCAGGGAGCCCGATGCGGGACTCGATCCCGGGACTCCAGGATCGTGACCTGAGCCGAAGGCAGTCGCTTAACCAACTGAGCCACCCAGGCGCCCTCCTTCAATTCTTTTTATTCTTTCCAAATATTTCATGTAATTAATAACTAAAACTTTCTCTTGAGAAAAAGTCTTTCCTTCCCTCACTAGAAAAGTTAAATTTGTTTGGATCTGCAAATTTCAAATTAGTCAATATCATTCTAGAAAGGAATGTTTTCTCTTTTGAAGGCCACCTTGATTTCTTTATACATTAAAGTTAAAACCAAAGGAAAATACTTCTGTTCATTAACCTGCTGTTTACAGACTTTCACATGAAGGCTGTGAAAGCCAGTTCTGTTTGATCATTCATTGTCCATATGAAAGCTGAAATCTCATGTTAAGAAAAAAAAAGAAGAAGAAGAAGGTAGCGGGAGGGGAGGAATGAAGCGGGGGAAATCGGAGGGGTGGACGAACCATGAGAGAAGATGGACTCTGAAAAACAAACTGAGGGTTCTAGAGGGGAGGGGGGTGGGAGGATGGGTTGGCCTGGTGGTGGGTATTGAGGAGGGCACGTTCTGCATGGAGCACTGGGT
>NC_138373.1:140221038-140285738 GCF_054177405.1 Leptonychotes weddellii | reverse complement strand
CTGAAATCTCCTAAAACAATAAGCCTGAAGAAAGAAAACATAGATTTCAAGTTCAGTGGATGGTTGGAGCTGTGGAAAGACAATACACAAGTCTGAAAAATGATAAAGTTTTGTTCCAAGAGCAGGACATTGGGAATCAAAAAAGTCAAGGCTTCTTTCAACTCAGAAACTCTTATTCCGCATTGCTTTCAATTCCATTCAAATCAAGAAACACTCACTATACCTAAGTGATAGAAAGATGGGGAGAACATTCTTTCCCTCAAAGAGCCTTCCCCACCACCACTACCACCAATTTCAGGTATTAGCTCCAGTCTTGGGAAAATTAAAGGCATCCAGTGACCAGCTTTGGCTATCTAAGAAATAAACCTCCAGCAATGAGTCTGTATACATTCAACTATTGGGAAAAGTACTGTTTAGACCTTTTGTTTAGAAAAATTTTTCTAATGAAACTAAAATTATATATCTGATTCCCATAATCATTTATTCATTGAAAAATATGTGTTTGAATAAAACAAAAATATATAGCCCACTTTGTGCAAGGCACTCTATTAGGCACTACTGGGACAAAGATGATTAAGACATGACTTCCATCATTCCAGGTGTTTAGAGCCTGATGAAAGATTTATTATACATAAATACTACACAGTATCAAAAGTGAAAAGTACCATGTAAGGGTGCCTGGGTGGCTCAATTGGTTAAGCGACTGCCTTTGGCTCAGGTCATGATCCTGGAGTCCCGGGATCAAGTCCTGCATTGGGCTCCCTGCTTGGCAGGGAGTCTGCTTCTCCCTCTGGCCCTACCCCCTCTTGTGCTCTCTCTCTCTCTCAAATAAATAAATAAAATAAAATCTTTTTTTAAAAAATTTACCATGTAAGAGGCACAAATAATGTACTGTGGGAGTTTATAGGAAGAAGAAATTATTCCTACTATAGTGTCCCAGAAGGCCTTACAGAAGACATGGAAGAATTTTAAAGGACCAATAGAATAAAACCATGAGGAAATTGGAAATGAGGATGCAGGTAGCCACAGGATACAACAGGTAGAGAGGATAGCATCAGGAAAAAAAGGGGCACAGGAAGGTATTCTCTTAACATGGATAGAAGGGAATATGAATGAAGTTGGGGTAAATTAAGCCCAAATAATAGAGAGCCTTGAAAGCCATATAATGATGATAACGCTAATAATAAATAACAATAGTCATAGTAGTAATATACTAGCACATGGATTTACTATATGCCAAGCACAATTCTAAGTATTACTTAATCTCTCAATAATCCTATAGGATAAGTACTCATTATTTAGATTCTTCTAGTTTTGTAGGTGAGGAATTGGACCTACAGAGAGGTTTGCCTCATAGTCACATAGGAGTTTGCTCTTTACTTCTTAAACTTACAAAAATTGCTAGAGGTCAATGTTTCATGGCCCTAAAGCACCCTCTAATTACAAAATGCTATTGAAATCGAGGGCAGAAAGAATGCACAGTTTCATCCTAGAATATATACCAAGTTAAAATAGATAATTCTACTGAGATTAGTCATATATTCTTACTAAACTCATTTCTTGTGATCACATTTAGTTAATCCATAACATGCATTTGATTTAGAGGATCACTGTGGTTCATACAAATGAACAGTACAATCTAAGGCTTATTATATTATTGCTAACCTCTTCTCATATATTATCTTTGTATTGAGTATTTTTTCATCATGCTAAAACATTATTTTTATTATCCTGGTATGAAGTTCATAATTGATAGGTCAGAGGATTGGGAATGAATTGAAGAGATATCTGGTTTGGGATATACAATTGAGCTAGCATTTGGCCTTGACAGGATTTCATTAACTTTTTGTTCCTATTTTACTCAAAGCACATTGAAAACTACAAAAATGTTGTTGTCATTGTTTTATTACATGAATGGCCCTAAGTTACTTATCTGTGACCCATTAGGTGAACTATGAGTACACAGTTATTCTCAATTAAACCATGTTTGATATAGTCCACAGCAGAAGGCCACCTTTGTCAAAACCAATAGAGAAGAAAATAGAAGCTCAAGATAAAATACTATAATCTATCCATGAAAGAAACAAAAATCCATGAAATAAAACATACATATTGAGATTAAAAACATAGATACATTCATGTAAAATTTCAAGCTCTGAACCTAAAAACAGGAAAGACAGGAATATTTTCACATATTAATACCACTGCAGTAGAATCTGGGCAGACTTTGCTAAATATTCATGGGAACTTAAAGATGTTATTTGACTGCTAGAAGAATCCAACATAGAACAAAGTGTACACTTCTACTGTGTACACTTTGTTCTATGTACACAGCGTACGCAGTAGAAAGCACATGTTGGAAATTTTATCTGTATATTATTTTTTAAAACAAAATAAATGGTGACTATAACAAAGCAGTATCACAAAACAGTGTTGTTTTTTTCTAATATCAGCTGGCTACATAAATGCTACTGGGATGACTTTGTATTTTGTTTTTAAAAATTTGTTTTAGAATCCAGAGGTATTGAGAAAAAGGCTTCCTTCATTGGCCACCAATTTTCTTAGATCTATCAACTATTAATTGCTGTTTTATACAGAGAGTAAAATATTGTTCACAAGACCAAAAACAAGAAATGAAACTATTATTTTATGATGTATCTTGGATCTTAGAGCTCAGCTTGGCTTAGGCAAAAGTATATTTTCAAAATATAAAACTTATTTTACATTTTCAAAACATATAGGGGATATACCCAAAAATCCAAGAGAAATTCAAGTTTTAGGTGCAGCTGGATCTGAGGTCTCAGAAGAGTTTATTAGAACCCAGCCCCTTTCCCTTTGCTCAGCTCTGTTCTCCTCTATTTTGGCTCCTTTCTTAGGTTCCAAAGTGGTATGAATAAGACTGCCAACACAACCAACTCTACATCTTCACAATTTTATGCCAGGGGGAAGGTGGATTAACACACTTGTCTTGTTTTGAGTTTAATTTTATTGTCCTGAATTGGGTCATGTGCTCAACCCTAAGTGAAATACTCTGACAGGGGGAGCATAAGTGGCCAGATGTATTAGTCATCTATTGCTGCATAACAAACCACCACAAAATTTAGCAGCTTAAAACAACACACTTTTTTTTTTTTAATCTGATGTTTCTGTGGTGAGGAGTCTGGGCATGGCTTAACTGGGTTCTTCTTCATACTTTCTCACAAAGCTTCAACCTAATATGTTGACTAGAGCTGGGAATTCAACTGAAGAAGGATACACTTTCAAGCTCACTGACATGATTATTGGCAAGATTCAGTACCTTCTGGGCTGTTGGGTGAGGGCCTCAGTTCCTAGCTGGCTGGTGGGCAGCAGTTTTCCTCAGTTCTTTGCCATAGGCCTCAATATAGCAACTCGCTTCATTAAAGCCATCAAGGGAGGTTTCCTAGTAAGGTGGAAGTCAGAATTTTTGTAATCTAACCATAGAAGTGACATCACCACAATGTTGAGGTATTCTGTTGGTTAGAAGCAAGTTATTCAAAGAGACGATCACATAAAGCCATTAATACCAGGAAAAAATAATCAATGGGGCCAGACTACAAGCCACCTACCACAACATGTGGTCATCCCTGAAGATAGTGTGCAAGAAACTGGGAGTGAGTGAGGTGGTAAGAGCCCCAGGGAAAATTGGGGTCATTATTAGAAGGCAATGGATGGTACATGGTGAATATAGCTGTCCATGACAGATCCCCTGGTTTGGCTCTGAGTTGTATAGAAAACAGAAGAGAAAGCTCTTTTTCTACCTCCATGACTTTGAATCATTACGAATCTCAATGTTTATTTTAAATTACCTAATTATATGTTTGCGTTATGGGATAAAGATGTTTGGTCTGTTAATTCAACATTTCTAGGCCAGTTCTACTCCTTTTTTATTTTGGATTTATATTATAATTTTCAGCCAATGCCTCTATATGAAATAGATTAAAATTTTTGTATGTGAGGTTGCTGAGATTGTCTTATATGTGAAGGATTAAACACAGGCTAGAGGTGCAAATTCTCTCAAAACCCATCTCACTTTACCTAAAGAAACATTTTATGGTTGCTGGGGAAAAAAACAAGTCTTTAGCCCTGAATTTTCAGGATTTTAGTAGAAAATGGAAATAAGTATTAACCTTGAGGTTAAAAATATTTGGGGGGAGAGGGCTTCTGTTTTATAGAAATCATAGATTTAACAGTTGACTTTATCAAGAAGTAAACAGATCTCCTTCACAAAAGGTATTTACCCTACCCATGAGATTTCAGAATAGTTAAAATTGTCAGGTTAAGAAGAATAGATGAATTCAGTGTCTCATCTGTTTTCATATTTAATCATAATGCATTTGTTAAAGAGTAATGGGCATTAAATCTGACCCAGAGTTTCTTTGAGAATTATTTCAAAATCATGGATTTTGTAGATTTTAGACAGCGCTTGACTGATTCAGCAAGTTGATTTTTTATTTGTTTATGACTGGATTGTCAATTATTGTTAATAATATCATATGTATTATGTTTATTGTAGATAAATACATATTATAGCTAATAATATATAGCTAATATGTATTGTTATAGCAAATGTTTTTATTATTATTTTCACTAATATTTGTTCAGTTCATGCTATATGTCAATTACCATTCTAAGCACTTTTCATAATTATCAATTCTTTTAATCTTCAGGGCAATCACCTTTTTTTAAAAAAAATCATGTATTCATTTCCTTTTCACCACTTTGTAATGCATGCACAGAACACTTGGAATTTGGGTATGTCTTTCTGGCAATCAAAGAGTTTATTTGCCATGACTATCAATTAGACGAAGTCTTCTCTATGGGAAGAATCAACCCCATATCTAACTTCTGCAGTTGAGCGATGACCCTTTCACAAGAAATTCACTCAGCCATTGAACCAGGGCTTACTTTGAAAGTTTCTAAGAGACTGGGGATATTTGGAATCCCCTCTACTTAGAGACTGTCCCTTAAAATATTTACTTGGGTCATTTTGTCTATTTTCTCTATAAGAGGAAGAGCCTAACAGGTTTCCTGTGTCTCCCTATTCCAGTTTCCTCCCTGCATTATTCTATCTCTCACATCCTCCCAGATGATGTTTGTGCAATAAAATTTTGATCATATCTCTCTGTTCTTGAGAAAGAAAATAATTACTCTTTTTTTTGGCAAACAAATTCCCTGATTACCTGTCTCCTGCCTATCTATCTTGCCCTATATCCTGTGTCATTCCCCTCCTTAGGCATGCATGTATAACTTTTGAATTCCAACAATAATGAATCATTTTAATCACTTTTTATTCAAACATACTTTTCTCTCATGCTATTTCCTCTGCCTGGAATGCCATTGTATTAGGATTCTTCAGAGAAACAGAATTAATAGGATAGATAGATGATAGATAAATAGATAGATAGATGATAGATAGATAGATGATAGATAGACATAGATATATACAAAAAAGGAGATTTATTATAGGAATTGGGTCACATGATTATGGAAACTGAAAAATTCTACAATCTGCCATCTGTAAATTGGAGAACCAGGAAAACTCATGTGTAATTCAGTTCTAGTCCAAAGGCCCAGGACTCTCAGGGACTGTCAGTATAAGTCCTGGTCCAAGTCCAAAGGCCGAAGAACCCCAAGTACTAATGTCAGAGTGTAGGAGGAGAGAGATGTCCCAGTTCAAGTAAATCTACCCTTCTTCTGACTTTTTGTTCAAATAGATCCTCAACAAATTGGGATGATGCCCACACATGTTGGTGAGGGTGATCTTCTTTATTCAGTCTACAGATTCAAATACTGATCTCCTCCAGAAACACTCTGACAGACATACCCAGAAATAATCATTTCACCAGCTCCCTGAGCATCACTTAGCCCAGTCAAATTGACACACAAAAATTAACCATCAGAACCATCTTCCTTTTATTTGCCGCTCAAACTCCTGCTAAATCTTCAAATCACAAATCAAATGAACTCTTCTGTAAGCTCTCTACCTAAGCCAAATTAAGCATCCTTCCTTTCCTTCTACATTTTATATATCTTGTACACATCCATTGTGGCATTCATCATCTGCATGGCAGTTTTCTCCCCACCAGCTTCTAAAGTCTTTGAGAACAGTACAGTCTCCCTTTCCTCCCTGGGCCTAATACAATGACTGGCACACGGGAGGCCTCAATGACTTAATGCTGTAATTAGCTTCTTCTCAAAGAAGATTCAAACATTTGCCAGAAGCCTTAAAAGAAGGAAAAAAGAGAATGAAATCAACGGAATTAGTGTTTTTTTTTTCCGATCAGGTATGGCCTATATATATGTATTTTTTGTTGTCTGCCAGAAGATTTTAGCATTTTAAGCTTAAATTTCACTTCCTATTTTAGATCATACCCCAGCGCATAAGTTGTCAGATCTGTTTTGTAAAGGCTGGTATTTCTTAAGTGCTTCAAGAAGTTTTTAGTTCAAAATAAAATTTAAGGCCTTAGGGAAAATTTAATCTGAGCTCCTGACTTCCCTTAGCATTTAAACACCAAAGCATGGTCTTGGAGTATTTTCCTATTTAAATCTTGGCTTTATGATCCAGAACTCTGTTGACCCACAACATTCCATAATTCCTGAAATGACTAATCCCTTTCCTTCTTCTGTTGTCTGCCACCTTTGCTTTGCATTTCTATCTTTGTATTTCAGAATGGTTGTCATTTTATCAGCGGAAGAAGCATTGTTCTTATTGCATTGTCTCTGCTCCTGCTAATTTTCATTGTCAATTTTTCTCCATAAAGAAATAGATAAGTAGTTGGGCGCCTGGGTGGCTCAGTTGGTTAAGTGACTGCCTTCGGCTCAGGTCATGATCCTGGAGTCCTGGGATCGAGTCCCACATCAGGCTCCCTGCTCAGCAGGGAGTCTGCTTCTCCCCCTGACCCTCCCCACTCTCATGCTCTCTCTATCTCATTCTCTCTCTCAAATAAATAAATAAAATCTTTAAAAAAAAAAAAGAAATAGGTAAGTTGTTTATGATTCTCAGCTCAGAGGACATTTAGGATTGGAAAAATGAGATACTGATAATTCTTAGTTAAAAACAGAATTATTTTTCAGGATCCTTCTTATACTATCCTACAGGAATGAGCACTGTTCACTCCTAGCTTCCTACACCTGTATTACAAGATATAAAAGACAAGGAAGCAGCCTCATACAGACTCCAACACTACAGTTATTAGTTGAATATGCAATTTCTCTTCCAAATGTGGGCAGAGTTTTCTTCAGAAGTTCAGTGGGGCTTTTTTACCAGTCTCTTCAAAAATGGCCAACTTTTATTTGACATATGTTGGAATAAATAACTAATAGTGCCTTTGTTAATTACAAAGCTGGGAATCAGAATTATCCTTTCTTGCCATTCCTTGCTCTACCTTTCTTCTCTTTTCACCTTTCGATGCACGTGAAGACCTAGCTGTTGGTGCACGTTAGATAAGACAAAGGCCCTAATGACATCATGGGCTTGGGGAATCTGATCACCTTACAGTGCAATGGGCTTTCTTCTGTTATTTGGCCAGAATGCCCATCCCCAGAACAAAGAGAACTATGTGAGGAAAAGCACTGATGGCTTAGGACCAGTCCCTTTGATTGAGAGACTGAATGAACAACACACATATATTCTACTGACAGTATTGATATCCCTACCATTTCATTAGCTTTTTATAGTTCACACTGATTTTTCACATGTGTCATTTCATTTCTGCTTCAAACAAAGCCATAAAATAGGTGGGGTGAAATGTCACTCTCGCTTTCCCGATGAAGAACTAAGCCCCAGAAACTTGCCCAAGCAGAACAGCACTCTCTTTATTGTTCCACGTCCCATCTCAAAAATAGAAACAACAAATACTTACACAATGGAGAGGAGACAAGACACAAACCCAGGCCGACTGGCTCCAGGACCGGGGCTCATCATGGCCCCACTACACTCTTGCTTATTGAGGCAGTGTCTTCCTGGACACACAGCACAAGCATCCATGCTTTGCAGAACGGACAGGCCGAGCCCCCAAGGTGGAAACAACACTGAAGCTGCCGTCCCTTAGAATCTCAGAAAAGCCCTTTTTTAGAGTGAAATAAAAATATCCAAGTGTAGGACTTACCCTTCTTTCACCTTTCATTATTCCCTCCTACTTTTTCTCATTGCTTTACATTTTAGAAGCTAAAAATAATGAATGCAAGATGAAGGGTGGAAAGGAGAATAAACAGGGAAAACCTGGGAAACCCTTTTAAAACAAACTTGCTGGGATGGAAATGGGTGAATATTCTCCCTCCTGAAAAGGGCAAGTTTCCAATGGCATCTGGAAGAGAGAAGCAGGATAGAATAGCAGCTAAGAGCTTAGGCTCTGGAGGCAGGCTACCAAAGTTCTAGTCTAATTGGGCAACTTTGAAAACGTATGACTTTTCGGTGTCTTATTTTCCTTCCCTGTAAGAGGAGATGATAACCAAAGTAGTTCCTGGGGTTGTCATGCGAATAATATGAGCCAATATGTGTAGAACCTTTAGAACCTGACCACAGTAAATGTGTTTGCTCTATTTTATATAGTGAGATATTTCAAAGGCCTGACACATCGCAGGTACTCAGTATGTGCCGTATGTCAGTTACCTTGGTACTGGATAAACAGGTATTTATTACATTTTTAGGGGTTTCTTTCTTTCTTTCTTTCTTTCTTTCTTCTTTCTTTCTTTCTTTCTTTCTTTCTTTCTTTCTTTCTTTCTTTCTTTCTTCTTTCTTTCTTTCTTTCTTAACTGTTGTCAGGAGACTCCTTTATCCCTTCCTAAATGCCATTTTCCTACTTAACAAATTTGGTAACTGCTGCCTCTGCCTAATCCTTTTACCCACCTTATTTGTCTCATCATTTCCACTGCATAGCACCTATTCAAGCAGATAGTATGTTAGGTTTCTCTTTTGCTCATGGAAACTGTAGTCACTTAAGGGATTTTTTCTAATTCATTTCTCCTCTCTTTATAGTCACAATAAGAAGTCATGTTTCTAAGTTTTAATTCTTCTCATATCAAATGACATATTCTAAGTGGTAAATCAGTTTCTCCACTAGCTTATAAATTGCCTAAGTGCAGGGATGTTCAAAGCTATATCCCCATTGCCTAGCAAAATGCTTGGAACAAGAGGTACTTTATAATATTTGTGGAAGAAATCAGTCAATGCTGAAGGAATGAATAAAGTATAGAATGAAGTATCCTCCTCCCCAATTAACTAGAACCTAATTAAGAGATGTCTGAAATTAATCAGAATATCAATTGCCTTCTACTTTGAAAGAGAAAATTAACATCAGAAACCCAAACTGATATCATGTATTAATTTAATACTATATCCTGGAGTAAGCACACATTCATCTCAATCTCCTAGGCCTTTCATGGCTATGCAATATGCAGTGAGAACAGTTAAGAACATGTCAAAATTAAGCTAATACTCCACCCTCCCAGTATCACTATGCCATTACAATATAGATGATATCAGCCTTTAAGCTTACTGCCTCAAATTCTCTTTTACTAGATGTCAGACTGTCTCATTCCCTCACTACCTTCCAGTCTGTGTCCAAATTTCACCTTTTCAGAGAGGCATTCTCTGACAATTCTATCTATAAGTAACTTCCCTCCCCATTATTCTTTATTTCCTTTCCCTACGTTATTAGTTTAACTTTTTAAGCCAAATTTATTCAGGTATATCCTACCTACAACAAACTGCACAAATTTAAAGTGTACAGTTTGATGTATGACAAGTGGTTGTACATTGAAACCATCACCACAATCAAGAAAATAAATATCTGTCATCTCCAAAAATTTCCTTTCACTTTTTAATCCCTCCCATTCCCCCTTATCCCCTTCCCAGGTAGCCACTGATCTGTTTTCTATCACTAGACATAAGTTTGCATTCTCTAGAATTGTATATAAATGGAATCATACAGAATGTAGCCTTTTTGGGGGGAGTCTGGTTTCTTTTACTCTGCAAAATTATTTTGATATTCATCCATGTGTTGCATTCATCAATGTGTTCCATTCTATTGCTGAGTAATATTCTATTGTATGAATATACAACAATTTCTTTATTTATTCACTTGATGATGAATATTTAGGCTGCTTTGTGTTGTTGGCTATTACAAATAAAGCTGCTACGAACATTCATGTACATTCATGTACAAGTCTCTATAGCATATGTCTTCATTTCTCTTGGGTAAATACCCAGTAGTGGAACGGCTGGGCCATATAGTAGATGTATATTTTACTTTTTGAGAAATTATCAAACTATTTTCCAAAGACGTTGTACCATTTTATATTCTCACCAACAGTGTCTGAGTGTCCCACTGATCCACATCATTGTCAACATTTGGTGTGGTCAGCCTTAATTTTAGACATTCCAATAAGTGGTAGTGCGTTATGGTTTTCATTTCCATTTTCTTAATGTCTAATGATGTTGAACATCTTTCTATGTGCTTATTTGACATCTGTATATCTTCTCTGGTGAAGTGTCTGTTCAAATCTTTTGCCCATTTAAAAAAAATGATTTTTTATTAGTGAATTTTGAGAGTTCTTTATATATTTAGAATATAGTCTGTTATCAGATATGATTTGTAAATGTTTTCTTCCAGTCCACGTTTTGTCTTTTCATTCTCTTAACTATGCCTTTCAAAAAGCAGAATTTTAAAATTTTGATTAATTTTAATGATCTTTTCTCTTTTAGAATTGTGCTTTTGGTACCTAACCCAAGTTCAAGACTTTTCCTAATTTTTTTTTTGTATTTTTTTCTTCTAGAAGTTTCATGACTTTACATTTAGGCCTATGATACATTTTGAGCTAGTTTTTATACATGGTGTGAAATATGGATTGAAATCCATTTTTTTGTATATATAGATTCCCAGTTATTCCAGCATCATTCATTAAAAAGTCTCTCCTTTCTCCACAGAATTGCCTTTTACTTTTATTAAGTCAATTGGTTCTCTGTGTGTTAGTCTGTTTCTAAACCATCTATTCTGTTCTACTGATCTGTTTATCTATCTTAACACTAATACACCACAGTCCTGATAACCATAGCTTTATGATAAGTAAAGTCAAGTAGTATACCTCTTCAACTTTGTTCTTCTTCGAAGTTATTTTGGTTATTCTTGGTCCTTTTTGTTTCCATATGAATTTTAAGAGAAGCTTGACAATTTACACACACACACACACACACACACACAAACCTGGGATTTTGATTGGGATTACATTAAATCTATAGATAAATTTGGGAAGAACTGACATGTTAACAATGTTGAGTCCTCCAATCCATGAATACAGTGTATCTTTCCATTTATTTAGGTCTTATATGATGTCTTCCAGCAGTGCTCTGTAATTTTAAGTATACAAGTCCAGAACATCTTTTGACAGATTTGTTCCTTAATATGATTTTTTAAAATTTCAAGTTCCATATGTTTGTAGATGGTATATACAAATAATATTGATTTTTGTACTTTGTTTTCTGCGACCTTGACAAACTCACTTATTCTGGTAGCTTTTGTGTAGATCTCATAAGATTTTGTACATAGATAATCATATCATATGTGAACAGAAACGTCTTCCTTTCTAATCTGGATGGATTGTATTTCTTTTTCCAGATTTATTGTGCTGGTTAGAACCTCCAGTACAATATTAGATGGAAGAGGTGATAGTGGACTTCCCTGCCTTGTTTCCTGATCTTAGCAGGAAAGCATCTGTCTTTTACAATTAAGTGCAATGCTAGCTGTAGGTTGTTTATAGATGCCTTTTATCAGGTTTGAGAAATTCTCATTTGTTGAGTTTTTATGAGAATAGTTGTTAGCTTTTTTCAAATGGTTTTTAATGCATCTATTAAGATGATCATGTGACTTTTATTTACTAGTTAATATAGTGAGGTACATTAATTGATTTTTTAATATTAAAAAGACGTAGTATGGGAATAAATCCAACTTGGTCATGTTGCATGATCTCTTATGTATTATTGAATATTATTTCCCAAGATTTTGTTAAGAATGTCTAAATCTATATCCATGACAAACATTGGTCTATAGTTTTCTTTTCTCAAAATGTCATTGTCTGACTTTGGTATCAGAGTAATTATGACCTCATAAAATGGGTTGGCAAGTATTCTCTTCAATTTTCTGGAAGAGTTTGTGTAGAATTTTTATTATTTCTTCCTCATATATTTGGCAGAATTCACCATTGAAGCCATTGATGAGGCCTAGAGTTTTCTTTGTGAAAGGTTTTAACTATAAATACAATTACTTTAGTAGGTAAGAGATATTTGGTTATGAAGTTCTTCAGGAGTGAGCTTTGATAGTTTGTGTCTTTCAATAAATTTGTCTATTTCATCTTAGCTTCTGTACTTATTGGCACAAAGTTATTAGCAATATTTTATTATCTTTTTAGTATCTGTAGACTTTGTAGGACTGTGATTTCTCTCATTATTGATATTGGTAAATTGTGTATTCTCCTCTTTTTTTCCTGATTTGCCTGATTAGTTGTCTTATCAATGATTATCACAAATAAAAGCTTTTAGTTTCATTGATTTTTCTGTTTTCTATTTCATTCATTTCTTCTCTAATCTTTATTTCCTTCTTTCTGCTTACTTTTGGTTTTATTTTTTTCTCTTTTTCACATTTCTTAAGGTGGATGCTGAGCTTATTGATTTGAAGTTTTCTTTTTTCTAATATAGACATTTAATACTTTAAATTTCTAAGTACCACTTTAACTACATCTCACAGATTTTGATATGATGTACTTTTTTTATTCAGTTCAAAATATTTTCTGAGTATATGAGAAAATATTTTAACAAAACCACAAACAAAGTAAGAGAAAAATCTCAAGATGGAAAAGATTATGAGGATATGGAACAGTAGTGACCAGTGAATCTTTACAATAATTAAATCCAAATTGATATGGGTAGACACATTGAAAGTGTTCAACATAAATATTCAATAAGAGCTCATTATACAGAACAAATATGCTATAAGGAAAATTCTAATAATAGTCTAAAACAAAATTTTCTAAATGATTAACAACAAAATGTAAGAATTAGTTGGGAATAGGACATATTGATAATGGTAAAGAATTCTATAGATTATAACATGTGGTTGTAGGAAAGGAAGAATAGAGAAAAGAAGATATTATGAAACCTTATCTTACTGGAGTAGGAGGGGAAAAAAAGTTATGGAAGGTGAAAGAGTTGATATCTCATTTTTAAGTAATCCTAGAAAAGTGTATCTGATAGAGCAGGGAAAGATATAGTAACTATCAATAAAGAAGTATCACAGAATCTAGAAGTTAAAAAGAGAAAAATAGAATGAATAGAAATGTCACCAGATCAACAAAAATTTAAAAAAAGAAAATGAGGAAACAACAATGTACATAAATATAAATAGAAAATAAGATAGAATGATTAAAATCAAGCATGACTGTCACTACCCTAAATTGTACTTGTCCATTAAAATGCAAACCACGGGGGTGCCTGGATGACTCAGTTGGTTAAATGTCCAGCTCTTGATTTTGGCTCAGGTCAAGATCTCAGGGTCTTGGAATTGAGCCTGTCTGGGGCTCCAAGCTCCGTGGGGAGTCTGCTTCAGGATTCTCTCTCTCCCTCTGCCCTTCCCCCCCCCACTTGCTTGCTCTCTCTCTCTCTCTCTCTAAAATAAATAAATCTTTTAAAAAAATGCAAACCACTGGACTATAGTTTTTTAAATTCCAGATTAAAACATAACTGTAGTTATAGGCTATTTATAACAGACACATTTTTTAAGATGATCATTTTAAAAGTTAAAAATAAAGGGTAGACACCAAAAACATGATTCATAAAAGTAAAAATTGGCAAATTGGACTTCATCAAAATTAAAAACTTTAGCTTTTTAGGAAACTCTGGAGGAAAAGACAGACTACAGACTAGGAGAAAATATTTACAAATCAAAAATACAACAAATGCCTTCATCTAGAATATATAAAGGACTTTCAAAACTCCACAGTACAAAACCAACCAATCCAATTCAAAAATAGACAACACACATGAGCAAACATTTTACCAAAAAGGATATACAGATGGCAAATAAGCACATAAAACTATGTTTAACCTAATTAGCCATGAGGGAAATGCAAATTAAAACCACAATGTAGTATCACTATGCACCTATCATAATGGCTAAAATTTTACAAAATAGTGATAACACCAAATTCTGGTGAAATGTGAAGCAACTGGATCTCTTGTGTGTTGCTAGTGGGAATATAAAATAATACAATCACTTTGGAAAATAATATGACAATTTATTATAAAACTAGACCGTACTTACCAGAGGAGCCAGTAATTGCACTCTTGAATATTTATCCCAGAGCAATGGAAACTTACATTTGCACAAAAACCCATACTCAATGTTTATAACAGCTTTATTTGTAGCAGCTAAGAGGTAGAAACAGCTCAAAAGCCCTTCAGTGGGTGAATCATTAAGCAAACTGGTATATCCATATCATGGAATGCTACTCTGAAATAAAAAGCAATGAGCTATTGATACACAGAGTAACTTGTATGGATTTCAAGAAAATTATGCCGAATGAAAAAAAGCCAGTCCCAAAGGTTACATATTCTATGATTCCATGTATATAACATTCTTGAAATGACAAATTGGTAGAGATGGAGAACAGATTAGTAGTTGCCAGAGGTTAAGGAGCAAGGGAGGGAGAGAGAGGGCTATGGCTATGAAAGGATTGCAGGAGGGATCCTTATGATTGTACAGTCTTTATTTTGACTGTGGTGATGATCACACAATCTACATATGTGATAAAATTGTGTAGAACTAAACACATAGGCACACACTTCCCCTTTGGCAGAATCTTTAAGCCACTGTGCGTGTAAAACTGGTGAAATCTGAATAAGATCAGTAGATTTTATAAATGCCAATTGCCTGCTGGTGATAAGATTGGGGAAAATTGAGTAAAGCCTATACAGAATCTCTCTTTCTTAATAGTTTTTATAACTGCATGTGTATCTATGATTATCTCAAAATAAAAAGTTTTAAAAAAGAAAATGGAGGGATATCTAGAGATATGAGACAGAGAACTGAATAAAGAATGGTATATCCACATTGGAGTGGACTATTATGTAGCTATTTACAAGAATAAATTACAGCTTATCATTTACTTGGTGGAATTTCCATAAGACTTTGTTGAATGAGAAAAGTAAGGTTTAGAAAAGTAAGAGTAATATGATTCTATTTTTATGAAACAAGGCCTACAAATATGTGTGTGTATATTTGTATGTGTGTGTGTGATAGAGAGATTTGACAATGGATAATTGTATGTGAAGATACACACTAGTTTGTTAACATGAATTACCTTGAGGGAAGGATGGATGATACAGATGGTATAGAGGAACTAGGGGAAGGCAAAACCAAGGAAAATGGAAAAAGAAGAAAAAATAGAGCACTAAAATACCAAAATATAAGACAATAATAAATTACATGTATACGTAATTGTGTTTTGTGTTCTTAAAATTTTTTAAGAATTATTTTTTATTTTGTTATTCAATAATTGAAAATTTATTGAGACATAATTTACATATTATTCAATCCACCCATTTAAAGTGTACAATTCAATGGTTTTTAGTATATTCACAGAGTTGTGCAACTATCCCCAGTCAATTTTAAAACATTTTTATCACACTAAAAAGAAATGTCACATCCATTAACAGTCACTCCTCTTTTTCACCCAATACTCCTTCTTTAGCCCTAGGCAACCACTAATCTACTTTCTGTCTCTATAAATTTGTCTATTCTAGATATTGCATATAAATGGAATCATATAGTTTATGATATTTTTTGACTGGCTACTTTCATTTAGCATAATATTTTCAAGGTTTAGCTATGATTTAGCATCTATGAGCACTTCATTTCTCTTTATTGCTAAATAATATCCCATTTTATGGATATATCTCATGGTCTTTATCCACTAAAGTGTACAGCCTTGCCCATGTGCAGTCGTCCTGGTATGACAGTGGTTATGAGAGTTTTCTGTTTCTCTTTCCCTAATCTTTCTGTTAAGCTCTCTGCCTCATTTGGTCTCACACCCGGGTATTAGGCTCCGCTAATTGCCAGCTTATTACTCTCTTGTTTTTGACAGTTCTCTAAGATAGGAGTTGCTCCAGAGTGTGGTCCAATTAAATTTGGTTAGGAGTACTTCTAGAGGTCAGTCTTTGAAGTTTGTTCTGACCTCAGAAGGGCATTTCTTAACTGTCTCTTCCTGGTTCTCTAAAACTAGCTGCCCTACTGTTCAGCCTACGGTCCTAGTCTCCTTCTAGTTGCTTACCACAAAAATCTCCATTGTTTTTAACAATGCCCTTAGGCTTGAACTTCCTCATACTGTTTCAAATAAAGTCAGTTTCTTGGAGAGAGCTTTAGAGCTCTCTGCACTTAAGGACTGACCTATTTATTGAGTGACATATTATGACTAGCTCCCCTTTGGCAGAATCTTAGAGCCACTGTCTGGGCAATGGACAAGGATGGTAGCCTCTGGTCTTCTCATCCTCTCAGCTTGCCTTTCTGGGCTGGGCACGGAACCTCAGTTCTTGTAAGTAAGCTGGGTTGAGGGCAATCAGGACCCCAATATTCCTACCCTGTCACAACTGGGATGGAACATATAAAATGGGGGCTGGGTAGATAAAAGGAGCCCATGACCTCTCAGCCAACTCACCAGGAATTTAACCTCTGAGCCTTGAAATCAGATGGAATTAGAATGCTGGCAGGGTTGCCTGGGTGGCTTAGTCGGTTAAGTGTCCGACCCTTTTGATAAGGTATCATATCCTTTGGATGGGAGCTGAGAGGGAGCCTCATCTCTTGGGCACAGCCACTCAGATTGGAGTTTCAGGTTGAGCTGGGGAGAGAGAGGAGAGAAGGAACACGTTATGGCTCAAGTGCCACAGACTCTCTGTTCTTACCAAGTTTCAGTAGATTTTCTTGAATAAATATTTTTTTCATCCTCTGTATATTCTTAGAACCATTTGCTGAGACTTTAAAAGGTTGTTTTATTATAACAATATTCAGCATTATGTCTGTTTTGCTGAGGATCAGGTCCACGGAACTTTTCACATTGCCATTCAGAAAGTGGCACCACCAGATTATTTTTTTAAAAGACTGTGCCAAAGAAAATTCCTGGTTTAATCACATACTCTGAGCTTTAGTTTCCTTATCTGAAATGGGGCTCATAATCCATATCACACTGCCTAGAACATAGTATCTCTGAATAACGATTAATTTATGTTTTCCCTCCATTTATCTCACTCTGAGGACTTAGAGAAGTTCCAGTTGAATAAAGGTGACTGCCCAGTAATGTATTGTTATGCTTGAAAAATTTTAAGACTCCAAGAAAGTATTTCAAGTCATATTTGAGGTGAGAAATATACTTAACCACTATAAAAAAGTGATCTTCAACTTGAACCAGGATTCTTTTAGAGGTTTGGCTCATCAGAAAATACTTTAACAAAATTGCAAAGAATGACTCAAGATCTCGTTCTTCTTCCTCCCTCTCCCTCACCACCTCGCCCTACCCAACTCTCTCCCTACTCAATTTCCCTCCTGCATTATAGCTTTTCACCGACACATGAGAATTACTGAATAGAAACTGAATGACTGAATAAAGAATAAAATTTAATCTATACAAAGATTTGTAAAGTGATTGGTAACTAGTATTGTCTCCAACCTATATTTGTTTTTTAAAAATTGAAGTATAGTGACACACAGTGTTACATTAATTTCAGGTGCACAACATAGTTATTTGACAACTCTATAAGTTGTGCTATGCTCACAAGTGACTCACAAGTGTCATAATATGACACTATGACAATACCATTGACTCTATTCCCTATGCTGTACCAAAAGCCTGTTATCTCCCACGCCCCTTCACCCATTTTGCCCCTCCCCTCTGACATCAATTTGTTCTCTGTATTTATGGGTCTGTTTCTGCTTTTTATTTGTTTGTTTTGTTTTTTAGATTCCACACATAAGTGGAATCATATGGTATTTGTCTTTCTCTGACTTATTTCACTTCACATAATACCCTCTAGGTCCATTCATGTTGTCACAAATGGCAAGATTTCATTCCTCCTTATGGGTGGGTAATATTCCATTGCACATCTTCTTTATCCATTCATCCACCAGTGGACACTGGTGTTGCTTTCATATCTTGGCCATTATAAATAATGCTGCAGTAAACATAGCAGTGCATGTATCTTTTTAAATTAATGTATTTGTTTTCTTTGGGTACATACCCAGTAGTGGAATTACTGGATCATATGGTAATTCTATTTTTAATTTTCTGAGACATCTCTGTATTGTTTTTCACAGTGGCTGTACCAATTTACATTCCCACAGTGTATGAGGGTTCCTTTTCCTCTATATCCTTGCCAATATTTGTTATTTCTTGTCTTTTTGATACTAGCCATTCTGAAAGGTATGAGGTGATACCCATTGTGGTTTTAATTTGCATTTTCCCGATGATTAGTGATGTTAAGCATCTTTTTATGTGTCTATGGCCATCTGTATATCTTCTTTGGAAAAATGTCTATTCAGGTCCTCTGCATATTTTTTAAATAGATTGTTTTCTTAGTGTTGAATTGTTTAAGTTCTTTATATATTTTGTATATTAACCCTTATGAATATATCATTTGCAAATATCTTCTCTCATTCACTAGGTTGCCTTTTTGTTTTGTGTATAGTTTCCTTTGCTGTGCAAAATCTTTTTATTTTGGCATAGTCCCAATGGTTTATTTTTGTTTTTGTTTCACTTCCCTAAGGAGACATATCTAGAAAAACTTTGCTAAGGCAAATGACAAAGAGATTACTGACTATGTTTTCTTCTAGGAGTTTTATGCTTTCATGTCTCAAATTTAGGTCTTTAATCCATTTAAAGTTTATTTTTGTGTATGGTATAGTAAAGTGATCCAGTTTCATTCTTTTGCATGTAATGTCCAGTTTTCCCAGCACCCATTTGTTGAAGAGACTGTCTTTTCCCCACTGTATATTCTTACCTTCTTTGTTGTAGGTTAATTGGCCATATAATCGTGGGTTTATTTCTGAGCTTTCTATTCTGTTCCACTGATCCATGTGTCTATTTTTGTGCCAGTCCCACACTGCTTTGATTATTATAACTTTGTAGTATATCTTGAAATCCGGGATTGTAATACCTCCAGTTTCGTTCTTCTTTTTCAAGATTGCTTTGGCTACTCATGTCTTTTGTGGCTCCATACAAATTTTTGTATTATTTGTTCTAGTTCTGTGAAAACTGTTATTGGCATTTTGATTGCATTAAATCTGTAGATTGCTTTGAGTAGTATGCACATTTTAACAATTTTAATTCTAATCCATGAGCGTGGAATATCTTTCCATTTGTTTGTGTCATCTTCAATTTCTTTCATCAGTGTTTCATAGTGTTCAGGGTATAGATCTTTCACCTCCTTGATTAAGTTTATTCCTAGGGGGGCTCCTGGGTGGCTCAGTCGTTAAGCGTCTGCCTTTGGCTCAGGTCATGATCCCAGCGTCTCAGTTTTTCACAATTGAGTATGATGTTAGCTGTGGGTTTGTCATATATGGACTTTATGTTGAGCTATATGTTCCTTCTAACCCCACTTTGTTGAGAGTTTTTTTTTAAATCATGAATAGATGTTGTATTTTGCCAAATGCATTTTCTGCATCTATTGAGATGATCATATGGTTTTTACCTTAATTTTGTTAATGTGGTATATCATGTTTATTGATTTATGGATATTGAACCATCCTTGTGTCCCAGAATAAATCCCACTTGATCGTGGTAAATGATCCTTTTAATATATTGTTGAATTCAGTTTTCTGATATTTTGTTGAGGATGTGTGCATCTATACTCATCAGGATATTGGCCTGCATGCAAGCTATGTTTTTATAAAGCAGTCTGGACCTTGAAATAACTCTTCTCTCTCTCTCAAGAAATGAAAACCCTATGAAAGCCATTTCCAATGCCACTGATTTATTCATTTAACAAGATGATTTAATACCTAGGCTGTGTGTGTGTGGCACTCTTCTAGGTACTTGGTCCCAGATATGCATCTTAAGAGATGAGATAGAATTTTAGGATTTTAGCATATGCCTTACAAAGCCAAAACATTATTATTATGTCTGCACAATCTTTTTGTAGCCTATCTACCTGCTCATAGTTTAAAATGATCAGGAGTAACAGTGTGGATGTGACCCTAGGAGAGGCTGTAATTAATATTTACCCTTAATTCCACCTCATACCAGCTTTAGAGACAAATAGTGTCTTGTTTTCAACTCCTCATACAAGTAATGTTGAGCAACCAGAGCCCCTCAAAACTGATTCCTAAACTGCTGCAAAGTTTTTGACCTTCTTAAAAGATCTAGGACCAATCAGAAATAAATTATAATCAGGTGAAAAAGAGGATGAGGATGTTAAAAATCCAGACCTGAAAATTCTATTTAAAAACCTACCGATCAAAAATAAATAAATAAATGAAAATAAAACCATCCCCATTGTCTTTTAAATAAAGAATTCAGAGTCTTGGGATAGAATTTTTTTAATGAAATGTTAAATCTGAAACTAGAGGGCGCCTGGGTGGCTCAGTCGGTTAAGCGTCTGCCTTCGGCTCAGGTCATGATCCTGCAGTCCCTGGATCGAGTCCCGCATCGGGCTCCCTGCTCGGCAGGGAGTCTGCTTCATCCTCTGACCCTATCCCCTCTCATGTGTTCTCTCTCTCTCATTCTCTCTCTCTCAGATAGATAAATAAAATCTTAAAAAAAAATCTGAAACTAGAATTTTATGTAGTTTGGATTATGAAATGAAAATTATATTATTTGGTTTAGCAGGTGCATACTGAATCCTTACTACAAGCTGTATTGGCAAGACATAGTTCTACATTGGAGAAATAAGTCTTATACCCAAATAACTATAATATTAGACAACAAATATTATAATATTTGTTCTAATAGAGGGTCTAAAAATGCCATTTAAAACAGATAAAGAAAGCACTTATTCCTGTTAGGAGGGATTATAAAAGATTAAAGGAAATGTCTCATCCAAAGCCAGTGAAGGGGCAGAAATGTCGGGACATAACAAAACCAACCCAAGTATGTTACAGGCTGCCTTTAGAGACCAGCTAGAAACCCCACCTGACGGGAGTACTGGGGAAAAAGAAATAAATGTAGATGATTTGTAGCAGATCATGGAGACCCCAAAATGTCATTAAAGGAGCAGGGAATTTATTTTGAAGCCAACTAAAAACCATGGAGGGCTTTTGAAACAAGGCATAACAATCAAAACTATCCTAGGGAGATTAATCTGACACCCATGTATAAATAGATTTTAAAATATCAGAGATAGGAAAACCAATACAGACACTATTGTTGCATCAGGTCACGTGAACCTAGACAACTTATAAGATAGCAGAATCAAAGTAGATGGCCATTCCACAAACATGAAAAAGGACATAGAATCCAGGGAATGGATGCAAAACACCTTGGTGAGGAATGACTAGAACTTGGGGATGCATGTGAGGCAGTGAAAGAGGGAGTCCCAAGATGTTTTGAAGTTCAATGTCTGTGTGCCAGGGAGGCTGACAAAGTTCTTAAAAAGAGAAAGATAAGGTTTGGAGAAAGAAGAAAAATAATGTTAATATTTATTAAATAATAAATATTTATTGAGCACTTACTATGTGCCAGGCACTGTTCTGGGAGGTTGAGAGTTATCTTTGATTTTTAAAACACTTTATGTAGAAAAGGCACTGTTCCCAGTCTGTGTAACCCCAAAGGCAGAGCTGGAACCAGTAAGTAGGAGTCAGGTAGGAAGTAAAATACCTGATAAGTGGAGTCTTCCTGATAAGTAGTAAGAGCTCCGTTCTAGGCAGTATTCAAACATAAATTGGATAATAATCTTCTGGGCACCCTGTGACAAGGGATTTCTGCCTTAAGAGAGAGGTTAGACTAACCCTTCTTCAAGTTCTCTCCCAATCTTAAGTAAGAGTCTATTCTTTCCTATGATTTAGTCCTATGGGTTCTATTATTTTTTCCTTTGGGTTCTATTATTAATCTCTGGTTTCTCTCAATTATTAAATAAATTACCCAATCTGTCTGCCATTCAGTAAAACTCACACATTTGCATCTGTTATTATTGAATTATTTTTGGTTAGGGCTCTTCTTCTTTATTAAAAATCTCTACCCAGTAATGTTACCTTTATAGCAATTTAGAATGCTAACCCTGGTAGACTGGGTTATAAATATCAGAGGGGAAAAGGAATTCTTGTGCCTAATAATATTTTTGTTTGGAAGAAGCCCTGCAAATGAGAAATGAATTATCTTGACTTCAATATTGCGATGCAGTTTCTGTATTTTGCAGTAATTCAGAAGAGAAAAAAATATTTCAGAGAGGTTCATTTTGATACAGCATGTTAAAGAGAATAATTATTCTCCAAACCCTGCAAAGCTTTAGATCAGAAACATTTAGCTGTGTTGCGGTTAGAAAAGATGAAAGGAAAGAGAAGAAAAGGAGAGGAGAAAGGAAACCTGTAGTGAGCTCCGGCTATAAGCTATAGTTAAAGCTTTGCATTTCCTGGTGTCTTTTGAAACGTAAAATTCCACAACAAATAGCCCTGTAACGTATAACCAGTATGAAGATCCAATTCAGATTTAAGCACTTCGGTTTGCTTTTGAATCTTGCTATTTTCTGCATTTGTTTTGACTGCTCTCATCATTCAGGATTGACGCTTGGATGGGTGTGTAGGAGGAAGCAGCAGCGGCAGGCTTACAGCTTGCAGACAAAAAAAATCTGCCTTATCTGATGGCTATTATTGAAAATGCGAGGTGTAGCCTGGGCTGGGTAATGAAGGGGAGCGAGCGAGGGGGAGCAAGGAGCATGGAGCTGCATACTGATGAGTGTAGGAGTACTTGATAAAAAGAATTCTGGCTGCTGGCCGTGCATTGCTCATTGTGGAGTACTCCAACAATCACATAGAACGCAGACCAGCTTAAGCTGACAGCTTGATATGCCTTCTTCTGCTGCCTGGTTTTGGGGGCTGTATGACGTACTGGTCGGTAGTAAAGATTAATATGTAAGAAATGTGGAGCTAGGATCAAGTCATACTCCACAGCCTGCCTGGCAAACTATGTTTTACTTCTGACTTTGCTCTCTCGCTGAGAACATTAATCTGTCAAGCTGGCGGGCTCCTTTGATAGCAACTTTCCCAGGAGCATGATGTGGCAATGCCACCTCTCAGCCCAGGACTACCGCTATTACCCAGTGGACGGCTACTCCCTGCTTAAACGCTTCCCTCTTCATCCTCTTACAGGACCCAGATGCCCCGTCCAAACAGTGGGACAATGGTTGGAAAGCATTGGGCTACCTCAGTACGAGAACCACCTGATGGCTAATGGATTTGACAATGTACAGTTTATGGTAAGACGCTCTCTGTGTCCACGGAGCTGCCTTTTGTCTGTCTTTGCTTCTTATGTGTCTTACACGGCTCAGAGGCAGCCTGATTTGCACCAAAACCGGTCAGTTTATATATGTAACTGCATCAGAAAATCGGATGCCCTTAGGACGGAACTTACTGTGTACATATAGACACTTGCCGAAAAATGAGGTCTATAGGCATCCATATACATATGTATTATGTGAATGAACCGGTGAGAGTACTATTTATAGGCAGTGAAGGAAGATTAACATTTATGTTCTCCCTGTCATTCTTTGTGATTTTTATAAATTTGTCATCTCAGAATACCCAGTTAGATTATAGCACTCTTCAGTTAATTCTAGATTCCTAAAACATGTTCTTTCATGTGAGCATCAGCATTTAGTGATTAATTAGACAATTTGTTATGTTTACGGTGTGAAGATTATTTTTTCCTGGTAATTGTTCGATAAGCAGTTTAAATTATGTGGACGACCTTTAGTTTGCTAGCCAGCTGCTTCAGATGGTCAGTTATGGAGAACATTCACTTACTTACACATGCTGATAGAAGAGCACTGAAGTGTTATTTATTACTTTAGATAAAAAAAACAAACACTTCCATCAACTACCTGCCAGTATTTAGAAAGAGAGGCTGATGGACTAAGTACATTCATGTATTCTGAGTACTGGTCTGCATGCAGTCTAGACCCGGTGTGTGCAAACTTCTCACTGTGATGAATATAGGTGAGGAAGGAGGGTGGGGAAATGTGCAGACCCATAATACAGCTTTCTAATCATTCATATACCTCCCCCGGTGTTCATCAGTTTCCCTTGTTAAGCTACGTCACAGTCCTTATTACCTTTCCTTGCTTTTAAGTTCTCATCACACGTATTACTGATCCCTAAATTTAGAGAGAGCTGCATAATATAAGCATGGAGCACACAAATGGCTTGCAGAAATAATTAATAGCTATTTCTAAATAAAATGCTGGGGCAGACACCTGAAGCTTATTAATGCCAGAATTGATAACAAAATATGAGGGCTAGTTAGGTTTTTTAAATTTCTATTTGAGATTATTTTTCTCCAAGCTTAACTTGACTATTATGATTTTTAAAATTAGTAAAATTGTTAAACTTCTGCCTCTTTTCCTAAAAAGTGTATGCTCCATGAGCTTTTGTAAAAAGCTACATAAATGTAGTAAGACATATGAGCCCTAAGTAACTATATACATAGAACTCTTTATGGACCTGTTTTTTATAATGGGATATGCAGCTACTGTTATTTATCTCAGGTTGAAGAGAACTGTCACTGATTAGACAGACCAGATATCATGGGTATTGAAATAGGGAAAAAGTGAAATTTCCTCGGTTGCTATGACAGTGTTAGGACACTGAGCAGATTTAGGACAGACTTAGGACACTAAACAGAGAACACTATGAATTCGGGGAACTATCAAACAGAATGAAAGTCTTTTCATAGTTATTTATATTTACTGCACATTTTGATGTCTTTATTCTTTCTCTCTGTCTCTGCCTGAGATAAGACTTTCTCATTCCCACTCCTCAAACCCTTGTCCAAATTTATTCTGGCCCCATGAGAAGCTAGGTAGGTCTCTGGATTCTCTAGATTATTTGGCTACTTCCAAATATTTTAATGCAGCATAATTTTCCTCTGAATATTGGACACAATTGAGCAAATATAACCCCTTTTTGAAAGCCCGAAACTGAAAGGTTAATCAAACAGTTTTCAAATAAGCATCTTGAGGTCGTAAAGCAACATTCAGGAATGAATTATGTATAAGTACTTCAAAATGTATCTGGGAGGCAAAAATCCTGGGTATATGTGACAAAACCAAGGTCTGACTTTCTCCATAGGCTATTGTCTTTATTTTTGCAATTCTAAGTTGTATATGTAATTTTCCAGAAAATGAGAAAACATAGTTAATTCAGATGAGTCAATCAAATACTTTCTTCATGAGACAGAATTAATTAAAAAAGAAAAAAACTTTGATCATTTAGAGAGGTAATTATGAAAATTGAACAAACCATAAAATAGTATCATCAATTATTGCTTTATATGCTACTATACACTATTTATTTGCTACTAGTATCATGAAAATTAGTTTTTACCTTTATAAAAATTATTTATTGATTTCCATAATCTGATTTATTTAATTATGAATTTAGTTAAAGTATACTAATATGATCAGCCCACTTTAAGAAACAGGTTTCATTAATGGGGTGAAAAATCTTTTAGACCTGCTTAGTCTCCACTCAGTATCATATTCTAGCTTTTATTTTTCTTGAAGCACATTCTGACCTGCATTTATTCATCCTGTTGCCTAAGCAACAAGCACCACATTCCCATTAACTGTGATGTAGTGCAGGTCTTATTAGCTTTTTAGAACAAGACAGTAGAGACATCAAAAGGATATAATTAATGTTGCTTGAAACTTCATTGTACATCCATGCATAGATATACTTTATTTAGGAAACATTCTCAAGAGTTAACTTTTCATTTAATCAATATTCCATTAATGAATGTTTTAAAGGATCCATATAAGTGACTTTCAAAGTATTTATTGAAAGCTTTAAAAAAATTTTACTAACTCTGTTCTACATACTCTCACACATAAATACAATATATGGATGATTTATCCACAGGGCTTTGATTAACTTTAATAAAGATTTCTTACATCAGTTCCTAGACATAGTTAGAAAAGTAGGACCTCCATTTATTTTTGTGTATCTATCAATTATTGCTTCCCCTTTGGGCTCTTAATATTTATCCTTGATTTTACTGCTGTATGAATTTTTTTTCAGTATCTGAAAATCAGAATTCCAAACTTTTTCTTTATGTACCTGGTCCTGGTTTGCTGATATTTGTGCACACGGTTCTGACTTTCCTGTATCCTTAAATATATAAAATAAGTGGAAATTGATAAAATTTAAAGAATAACTACAAAACTACATCAGGTCACCTAAGACTTTGGGAGAGTTTGATCTATGTTGCAAACAAAAGCTCCTTCAACACGGAATCCTTCCTCAGAAGACTTAACCAAGCCCTACTTACCTGTTCATCCCCTCTAAGTCATATATGGTCAGCTCCCTCCTAGTGAAGCATGTGCTACTCACTAGCCTCTGGGAATGCTGCTGGGTCCTAAAATATGTCTATGTTTCAACATTTTTTTTTTAAACCAAGGAGTTTAGGTATGAAGTGTTTAGTATACAAAATGTACATGCTTCTTTACTTCTTATTATATATATTTCTATCATCATCTCTTTTTTCCAAGTCTGATGACTGCTTCCTAAATTTTAAGTCTCAAACTATCTATTCTTCTCTTGATGACTGCTCATTTGTACTCTCCTCTCCCCATCCTGGACAGCTATTTCCTTTCCTTTCCCTCCTTTTTTTTTTTTTCATCCTCAAATGTCTAACTCAATTCCTGCCTTGTTTATGTAGCTTTCCTTAATGACTCTAGTCCCCTGGAGCCTCTCTTTTCTCTGCACTCATATAGTGGTTGTATTTGGTATGAAAAATTACATTTGGCATGCCATTATTCACTCTCTAGAATTAGAAGTTAAGTTTTCGCTCATATATATCTTGTCTCTCCCACTAGACTAGAAACTCTTCAAGTCCACATTCTGTGTATTCAATTCTCTGGTCTTTCTCACAACTCCTAATAATTCTGTGTACATAGACATCACCCCATAACAACTGGATGCACAGCAGACTGTTGTAGATGGATTTCCAGCCTCGTTTTTTAAATTGGAAGCCTTGTGGGGCACCGGGGTGTCTCAGTTGGTTAAGCGACTGCCTTCAGCTCAGGTCATGATCCCAGGGTCCTGGGGTCGAGCCCCACATCAGGCTCCCTGCTCGGCAGGAAGCCTGCTTCTCCCTCTCCCACTCCCCCTGCTTGTGATCCCTCTCTTGCTGTCTCTCTCTCTCTCTCTGTCAATTAAATAAATAAACAAAATCTTAAAAAAAAATAAATAAATCAGAAGCCTTGTTTTGCCAGTGGAACATGGAACATTAGTACCCTTCATTCATTCATGCAACAGACTCTCCTTAAACATTTCATATGTGCTGGGAATGGTGCTAATTACTGAGAATGTAACAGTGAACAATCCATGATCCTTGACCTCTAACAGGTTACAGTATTGCTCTCAGACCTATCAGATCATTTGCATACACATTAGACACTCTTTCCTTCATGTGCTCCCACACACAGGTACACACATAACATTCTATCACAGGGATCTTGCCCCTCATCCTTTTATATAATCACCATCCCTCAGCATATTCCTTACTAAAAATTGTTTTTTCAGCAGCAAATTACAGTAGGCAATGGAAGAGATAAAATCTATCATAGCAGGGAGTAAAGATAGATAAAGATACTGATACTGTTAACAACAAAACACTGACAGTGTTAATGGTAGATTTATGGCCCAAAAACTGAATTAAGAAGTTTGTATTATTGGAGGAGGACTGACTCATAGCCTCACCAGGATAACTAGCTGACAGTTATATTTGTAAACTCTAATCAAAAAGGGGGAAGAATGAAATTATACCAACTCATTTTTTTTTTTTTTTTAGCATTTCCTGTGTTTCTAGCAGTTGCCATCTAGGTTGGCTTAGGATGCTTTGACCATTATTAAGATGTCCAAAATGCAGCCTTTACAGAGTAAAAAATAAAATAATTCCAGGAGCCCTATGTGATTTGGCATTTTTATACACTTGGGTGGGTAGCATTCATAAAGGACTTGCTGAAGGTCAGAGTGATGCTGAAGAATGGAGCCACAGAGCTCTTGGAAGTCATCCATTTGGACAAAAGATTTAAGGAAGATTGATCTTATAAGTATTTAGCTGAAATTTTCTTTTCCATTTTTGTGGTGCATTTTACATGCTAATGTACTTACTTCTCTTTTCCTCTTTTATATAACTTTTCTGTAATAAGAGCACCATTTGCAGTTGACCTGATAAAGTGACCTTTTAAGTGTCTTAGCAGCATATCATGATCCAAGAAAGAAGTTAAACTTGTAAAGCAGAAAAATAAATTGTCCCTAAAGGGTAAGCCTAATAACACCCAAGATGATTTCTTGTTTCAAACATTGCTTAAGAAAATTTTATAAAGTTACTGAGATTTAAAGGTCCAAGAGAAAAAAATACCTGCCACACTCCCCACACCATCCTGTTCCTGAAACAGTCTAGGCTCTGAAGTGGGTGGCTTTACGGTGAATGTGCAGCTATCATTTTACAAACTCAGTCTAGTCGTTACGCATGCACTTCTGCAACAACAAAAATATATATATATTTTTCAACTATGGGCATTTAATATCTGTTGACATCCAAAAGTCAATGCCAAGAGGGAGTCATTCTTTATCTGGACAACAGCTTAATTACAAATGTAATAGGCAACAGCCTCACAGTAGTGTGAGAGAGAACTCAAGTAAGACTTCTCATTTCCACTGTCTTGCTTCTCTATGATTCGGTTTACTCATCTGTAAAATCAATCTAATGAGGGATCTAGGAGAAATGTTCTTTGGACTTGTTATTTAATATTTTGAGCTCTTTAAAGTTACAGGGTACAATATTGGTGGTGGCAGAGCTGTTAATTGTTCTTGTAGATCTCATTAGCCTTGGAAGGACACTGATTGCTCGTGCAGTGGGAAGTCAGAAATGAGGGCATGTTCAGGGATGACCGTCTTAGAAGAATGGCTTTCAGAAAAAAACATTAGCTGCAGTTCTAATCTGGTGATAGTGAGGAGGCCTTTTCTTCCATCTGGAAGTTACTCCAGTTACATTTTTAAGCATTAAAATAAGCTGCCCCATTTTCTAATAATGCAGTACTACAACTCCCATTACTAACTCATGCTCACATGAATTGGTCTTTAATTTAGTCATCCAGCACATTTGCATAATTTCATCTCCAGTATTGCTTTAAATGACCAGATATTTGGGAAGAGGAATTTACTTCATGAATCAGAAAACTTATTCAAACTGCCGAATTATGGACTAATTTTAAGAAATCCAGCCACAATCAAATTTTTTGCTTCTTTAAGAAGACGGATCTCTCAAACAAGTATTCACAGGCAATGACCTCCATTTTCTCACTTCTAGTCACCTCCTTAACCCCTATAATTCCTGTCTGCTTCCCAGCTCTTCTGCTAAAATTGTTCTCTTTGAAATCAGCTGTGACCTGCTTCTTGCCAAATCCCAGCCCCCTTTCTTCTCATTGCATTTCTCTCGCCCTCTTTACCGTGTCTTATTTTCACCCCTCACTCCTTATTGATATTCACTCCCTTATTGATAATTATTGGGTTCTGTGACATTACACTGTCCTTCCAGTCATCCCTGTTCTCTGATTCTCCTCCTGCCTCTAAATGTGCATGGTGCTCTACCTGTCCATCCATTGGAGAGACTGTAGTTCTCATGGATCCATAGCTGTCCTACTCTCCCTCTTTCTACCTGGCTTCCAGTGCGGCCCCACTACTCAATAAACATTTCCATATACATCTATGCATGCAAAGCATTCAGCACAGACTTGGCAAAGAACAAATGCCCAACAAATGTTAAGTATTACTGCAGCTAGAGTGCTCTTTCTAAAGCACACGTTTGCTTTAGCACTACCCTGCTTAAAATAATTCAGTGATTCTCAATTACCTATGGGAGATTATGTTTCCAAAATCCTTAATATGGCTTTCATATTCAGGATCCTTTATGACCTGCCCAGCCCCAATTTATTTTTCAGCCTCTTCTGTTACCATTTTCCCTCTTTACAGTTCTAGAGAACTGTGTATTTATCTTTCATTGCCTGGCCTTTTGCACATGCTGCTCTCTGCCAAGAATGACCTTCCTTCCCCTCTTAACTCCTCTTTATCCTTTGTTCTTAGCCTAATTGTCATTTCTTTTAGCTGTCACTTTTTCCCTGGCCCTCCAAGTATGGGTCAAGAACCCTTTTTCTGGAGTTCCCTTTCTTACTACTTATTTTACTGTGCCATATTACCTATTTACTTACCCACCCACCCCTACCACTTCTCCCACACACAAATTGTAGAACAGGGGTCAGCAAACTTGCTCTCTCAAGGGCCAGATAGTAAATATTTTTAGGCTTTGAAAGTGGTCTCTGTTGCAACTATTCAACATGCTGTTGTAGTATAAAAGTGGCCATAGACAATATGTAAATAATGGATGTGGCTGTGTTCCAATCAAACTTTATTTACAAAAGCAGGCAGATTTGGTCGAAGAGCCATAGTCTGCTGTCCACACACTTGATTATTTTTAACTCCTTGAGAATTAGAAATATGTTTTGACCCCCTGTATCTCCAGGGACAAGTCATGGCTTACACACATAGACACAGTAAGTGTTTGATGAAAGGAGGAAGGAAGAAAGCAAATAAGGATGAAGGAAAGGAAGAAAAGAAAGAAGGAAAGAGAAAGGGAGTGAAGGAATCTGGCAGGTGGCTACAACAAGGTTCCTGAAGGCCTGTTCAGTTTAGAGAGAACCTGGTCAATAGCTAAGGATATTCAGAGCAAGAGCCAGCCTTCAGGAGTCTCCTAAGAGCTGGAGAGGGTGTTTTTGCTCGAACCAATCAGACGGGAGTATATTTTCAGCAAGAGCCCTGCACAGGCATAGGAACTAGAAAAACACAGCTGCAAAGGGAGCCTGTTGTTCACTCTCTTTGGAATTCCTTTCTCTTCCTTCTTCACCTAATTATGCAGCATTGTTCATGATTCAACTTAAGCATCACTTCCTCCAGGAAGTATTTCCTTATACCACCCTGTCATCTGGCTGGCGTAATCACTCTGTCTCTGGGCACCCCTGGCACCCTGCCCTTAGCCCTGTGCTAATCTCTATTATATTGCATTGCAATTATATGTTCAGATGTCTGCCTCCCACCCTAGAAAGTGAGTTCCTTTAGAAGCAGAGATCAGGTCTTATTTATCTCTGTATTCCTAAAACTTGGTGCAGTGCCTGGCATATAGTAGCTTCTGATAAACACTGATTAGATGGATTTAAAGTTCAATTCAGTTTCATATAAATTATCCCATGTAATTCTTACCATATCACTGTCAATAAGTATTGGTATCCCCATATTTATAAATGAAGAGAATTATTATTATATTATTATTATATAGCCTGGGTAACTCTTACTTCAAAAGCCTCAGCTCAGAAGTTCCTTCTGGGGAGTCTTTTATAAATTCTGTTGTGGTATTACTCAACTGTCCTTCACTGGCCTCCCATGGCACCTTATACACACCTTTAATGGAGCAGTCTTATCATACAAGGCTGAATTATCTGCTTCTTTACCTTACTCCTTCCCCTGAGAAAAAGAGCAGTGTTTTGTTCAGTACTATTTTCCTAGCACATAATAGGTCCTTGTATAGTTTGCTAGGACTGCCATAACAAAATGCCACAAACTGTGTGGTGTAAGCAACAAAAATTTATTGTCGCAGTTCTGGAGGCCAGAAATCCAAGATCAAGGTGTTGGCAAGACTGGTTCCTCTGAGGCATGTGAGGGGAGGATCTGTTCTAGGCCTTCACTTGCCAACAGTCTTCTCCCTGTATTTTCACATCATCTTCTCTGTGTGTGTCTGTGTCCAAATTTCCTCTTCTTATAAGGACACCAGTCATATTGGATTAGGGTCCACCCTAATGACCTCATTTTAACTCGATTACCTCTGTAAAGACCTTATCTCCAAATAAAGTCACATTCTGAGGTACTGGGGGTCAGGCCTTCAACATATGAATTTAGGAGGAACACAATTCAGCCCATAGCAGTCCTTAATAAATGTGTGTACAGGAGTATCCTTTACTATCCCTCCTATTGCCAAGTACAGTCCATAATGGTCACACAATAAATATTTGATTAATTGAATTAAACTCAATCTACTTGAGGTTTACATGAGAGTTAAAATGTTCAAAGAATCTGATGTTATTCTTTCATCAATGATAAATGCAATTGCCCTGATCACTTACAGTTTCTCACGCATGGGTAATTGTATACAAGGTCATGCTGCTAGTTAATATGAGAAACACCAAGGCCAGAACTGAGAGCTTCCTACCTCTCTAGCCTTACAGTCTTTCCATTTTACTTTGCAGCTCTGCTGGCCCCTAAATAAATCACATTTACAGGAAATATTTATTTGTTTGCCATCCTTATGGTTGATAACTATTTGGTAGCAAAGCCCAATATAACCAATTTAATAAAATAACTACTGTTTAACAAAAACTTCTTATATATATTTTTACATACATTGTATTTACCTCTCCCACAAATATTACGAAGTATGCATTACTATTCCAGTTTTACCAATTACAAAACTTAGAGAGAGACCAAATATCTGGCCCAATGCACTCAAGCTTCAAACCCAGGTCAATCTGAGTCCAAAGGGAAAAAAATTTTTCAATAAGTTTTGCTTGGGCAACATAATGTAGGTGAGCTGAGACAGGTATTGGCTCTGAACAAACAAAAGTAGCATAAGCATTCCTTGTTCTTGGAGGGCTGATTCAGAGTACCAAGAAGAGAGATGAGAGAGAAGAAAAACCTTGCCTCATGCAGAGATTAGGAAGTCAGACTAAGGAAACTTCCCACTATACACAGGGTTATAAAAAACATGCACCTCCAAGTCAAGTCTGTCCTCAGACTATGAGACCATCTAAGTGGGAGTCATTCTATGCACACAGGAGATACCGCATCAAACAAGAATAGTGTTAATGGAAGACATGACTTACCCTTCCGTATAAGCTTTTTTGAAGTGTAATGAGTTGTCATTGTGAGTTGCTACGTATTATTATCCTCCAGAAAACTCAAGCTAAAGAGACACAGAAGTAATACCTTCCAGGTCATTGCATACTTGTTGCTGACTTCATCCCAGACTTCCTAATCTGAGAATGTACCATGCACATCATAAACATTGGAAACTATCCATTCATTTAAGAGCATATGATCTAAAAGGGTATTGAGAAACAAGAGCCCTTATGACTCTACTTAGAAGTTATAGAGGCATATTAGGAGAAAAGAAAAATACAATAAATAATTAATCTAGGCCTCTGAATATCAGGCCATTGATTTCTGCCCCTTGAGTCCACAGAATTAAATTTCAGATTGTTAAACTTTTACCTTCTGTCAGACTGAACAAAGATGATTAGGATTCATATCCAAAGCATTGTGGAACATCTTGCATTTATAAGCCAATGTCTGTTTAAATGGTTGGCAAGAAGAATTAGATTTCTCCTTCCAGAGTTTTGAAGGAGATCTGGGAGTAACAGGCCTAGAATCTAGAGTTTCTCAAGTTTATTTGACAGGAGTTATATTATACACTCTTTTATCAGGAAGGAATAATCCTGTAAAGAAGGACCTGCAAATTTTGTATTCATCAGACCTATAACTATGTAACCCATCCAGTTATCTGCTAGCTCAGAACAAGAGAACTGAAAATACAGGCTGGCCAACATTGACTCCAGAAATCCCCCAATCTTAAAAAAAAAAAAAAGCAAGCAGAAGATCATTCATATCAATTCAATAATTTAAGAACTGCTGGATAAATAGTAATGAGGTTCTTTTTGGGGGGGAATGGAATGGAGGGTATGTTATACAGTCAAAAAAATGTAACCCACTTACTTCCTGGTAATTAATTATGATGTACTAGAAATGAGAATACCATATTAAGTTCCTACTGCACTTTATAGTCTTTAAACTATTATACATATATTATCTCAATTAATCCAGGAGACTAAATAAATTCTATTCTCAGTTCTAGCATAAATGGTGTGACATTGGGTAAGCCTTCTTTTCTGCAATCTCTGAACAAGCTCAGCTATAACCTAATTTTTTTCAAAACCTGCCGTTAATCCTATGTCTATTCTGGATTCTCTTCTTCCCTTCAAAACCAAGCTTCTCCAAAGAAATGTCTACACTTGCTGGCTTACTCTTCAATTCAATACAGTCAGGCCTTGATACAATTAGCCTTTGTCAACATCCTGAAATTATTTATAAATGGTGACTAATGAACTCTTAATTCTCCAAAGTACACTATAGTCTTTCTAGTCCTTATTTACTTCATCTTTCTGTGGTCTTTGTTTCTGTTGACCACTTGTTTCCTCCTTGGCTTCTGTATCCATGGCATCTCCTGTTCTAGTAGCCACCTCTTCTCTGGCTCCTTTGTAGACTTCCCTGCCTCTCCATGTCCCCTAGGGTTTAGCCCTTTTCATCTCTTCTCTCTCACTCCACACATTCACCTTAGGCGACCTCACTCAACACTCAACAAAGGCAAAAATTTTCTACTTCTGTATTGTATCGAAACCTCAAATTCAAAGTGTCTAAAAGTGGAAAGATCTTTCCCCAAAACTTTTTCCATGAGAAAGTGATCAATTGAATAGAATGGTGATGAGAGATCAAGTAAAGTGAGACTAGAGAAGGAGCCACCAATTTGGCAATATAGAGGCCACTGGAGAACTTGACAAGAGCACATTCACATAAGGGGTACAGAAGCCATAATGCATTGGGTAAAGAAGTTAGAGTAGACAACTTTTGAAGGAAGTTTTGCTGAGAATGGGAACACAGAAATAAGCAAGTAGCTAAGGGTGATTTGGAGGTCAAAGGAAGATTTTTTTTTTTTTAAACAGGAAAAATTGGAGTCATGTTTGGCTACTAAAAGGAATGATCAGATAGAAATGGAGATACTGATATTGGAGAAGAAGAAGGATTGAATGAATGAATAAAGGTGAGAGGAGTTGGAATCCAGAGATAAGTAGAGGAATTGTCTTTGATGGGGATGTTCCTATTATAATAGTAAGGTAGACAGAGGATGGGTACTATAATGATTTTTATAGAGAGTGATGAGAATATGAAGGTATATTTGTTCTAGTGGTTTCTATTTTCTAGTGAATTATGAGACAAGAATGTGGAAGATTTGAAGATAGAGGAGATATAGATTCATTTCAGAAAGTGGGCAAGAGAATTTAATAGGAAAATTGAGTAGAACTACAGGACCATGTCAAGGGTTTATTTGAGATTATGCTCAGTAGGAATTGCAAAGACTACTGCACTTTAAGGTACAGGATTGCTTTCATAGTCTGGCTCCTTCTAGTCTGTGTGAGATCACGGGCTGGTCACTTAACCTCCACGAGCATCAGTTTCCTAAGTGCAAATAAGAGACAGTACTACCTAGTTCACAAGGTAGTGAACCAGTGGTGAGAACCAGATTAAGGCTAGCTGTGTGCTTTCAATAGGTAATGAATCATGATGGTGACAAGCGTGCTTGTTCCATTTAGCTGGCAAGCCACTTTGGAATTACTGACAGCACAATGATACACAGAAATTGCCAAAAGGCTTCATTGCTCTTGCCTTCATAATACACTGGATACAAGGAAAATGCTTACATGAATTATGCTAGAAACAGCAAAATACTTATAACCCACCTATTTCATGACCTTATATCAAATAACTCTGAAGGATGTTAGAAAGTTATGTCACCTTAATTCACTCTTACTCACCACAGACCCTGATTAATCGACAGTACATACGCTCAAAGAACTTAGCGGTCATGTAGTAGTGCATGCTGTTGGCAGAGTACTGTGGGACTTCAGGAGGAGCAAGATGGCAGAGGAGTAGGAGAGTACTGTGGGACTTCCAAGGAACTAGATTGCATTTAGCACTTTCCCTAAGAAACATACTCAAGGACGCCCACCTGCTCACAGCAATAAGATGTTCCCTTAATTAAGGTTGATCAAATTGTGATAATTAATTTTTAGGAGTATATTTAAATATTCAAGAGCCTGGTAGCTTTGTCCTCAAGTATCCCTAACCTATACTTGCATCTAGACTATAAAGTATATGAACAAATACTATGAAGTATATTAACAAACACAGATTATGAAGACTATAGCATTTTAAAATATAAATCTATTTTTAAACCTGCATCTTTCATCCTTTAACATGTGTTAATAATCTAAAGTAGAAAGTAGGTAAGCATTTATGAGGGGGCTCCCAGGAAAATCTTTTTGAATGGATTTCCTGGGAGACTTATTCATTCATTCCTAAGGAAATACCTATTGTATACCTACTGTACTCATCAAACTGCCAATTGTGACAGAGACTACAAAGAGGCATAATACAGGCTCTTGTTAAAGATCCTACAGTCTACTCAGGTAGCTGAGACTGGCATAAGTATGTTAATAGCAGTACACACTCAAATAGCGATAAAGGACAACAGTGTAAGTGTTTTCACAGCATAGAACATAACCATGGGAGAAATAAATGTTAGAATCTATGAATTTCTATGAGTCCTGAAAAGGAGAGAGATGTCTGTGAGCCAGAATGGTCAGGGAAGCTCTCTGAAGGAAATGGGCTTGGATAGGATTTGTGTAAACAGAGAAGAATGGGACCAATGATATAAGATTGAATGAAATCATAAACAAACGTGGTGAGATTGCAAAATGCATGTAGTGTTTGAACAAAAGAAATACTGATCTGGCACAATCCTCGGGATCATGTAATGCCTCTGTGAATGAAAGTGCTACTTACCTGTGAAATCATGGTTCAGATGCTACTCATGCACCAAATGGAAAAACAGCTTAATGATCCATCCTATCTGTGCCCAGATAGGCTCACCCAGATGGCAGCACACACAAGCACATCGCACATACAGACAGCAAAGAAGGATGAGCATAGAAACATCTGTCTGACTGATTGGCCTTCTATTTCCAGGTAATTGTGAAGAAAACAGAGTTACTTGAGTTACATTAACTATTTCTCCAAACAAGCCCATCTGCTGAGGGCTAGTAGGCTCTCAAAGCCAACAGCAATCTGTGTTCAGTAGTTTCATATCATCTGGAATACCCTCCTATCCTCCTAAACTAAATTTATTCACCTGTTAGATCCTTTGCTTCTTCAAAGGTATTTCCTTCTTTATGTTACCAATATCTAAAGAAGTCATCCTCACTTTGGAACCATGACCACTACCAAAACACCTACCAACCTCCTCATCTCTAAAACTCAGCTTGTTTGATTTCAGTTCCAATAATTCAAATGAAGAATCATTTGCTTAGCCGCCACTTTCACGTGCCAGACCTTACACTGGAGCTCCTAAACGCAAAGACTGATGATAATAATGATGATAATAATAATGATAATAATTATAAATGCTTATATAATGCTTATATTCTAAGTACTGTTCTAAGTATCTTACATATATTAACTATTTTAATTCTTTTGGAATGAATAATATACCTAGCCTCTTTTCTCTTGAAGCTTACAATCTACTGGAGAAACAAACATGAAAACAGACAGATTACTTCAGCACAGTAACTGATTGGAACTATAATTCAGAGTAGAGTGGAAGCATCAAAATGAGTGGTTCAGGCAAGCCTCCACAGAAGGGGTCAGATTTACACTAACTCTTGATGGATTGGGAAAACTCGCAGCCTGACAAAGGCTGAGTGATAGAGCAGCCTCTCAGGTAAATGAAACAGCATGTAATTAGCATGGAGGTACATAACAGGACATCCAGTGGTTTGGGTCCAGTTGGGATACAGGGGGCAAAAACAAAAAGAGGCAATACATAAAACCAGAGAGGTCAACATGGGCCAGATCAGGGAGAGTCCATTTTTATTCCAGTCCAACTTAGATCTCCAGGGCCCTGTCTGTGTAACCAAGAATATGTTTATTTCTGTCTTTTGATATGTATGAACCTCTGCTTTTCTTCCCTTCTCTGCACCCTCAGCTCCTTTTAGTTTGATGTGCCTTGAGGAAAGGTCACTGCAGGGTCTTCTCTTCCCTTGTCACCCCGACAGAACCTCCCAGTGAGCACTCAATGTCAGTTGACTGACTGGCTAATCATCAGCATATGGTTGTAGGTGATTATCTTTGCTGCCTGGCAAGGCCAGGTCTGGAGATAGTAATTACATTGGTGTCAGTGGCAACTTCTGGTGTCAGAAATCTTGTTAGAAATCATTTTATTGATACTAATTCAGAAGATTGTTCTCCAGCTCAGGGAAAACAGTGCACATTAAAAAGCTGTAATCAGAGCTTACCATTTCAATAGCAGTCTTCAGAGCCAAAGTCTAGATGCAGAAAATTAAGGTTCCTCAGCTTCCTGTTACCCCACAACTAAGACAATCACAGTACTAAATAGGGTCTTCCTCGTGTCCTAGAGAGCACTCTTGGAAATTAGAAAGGAAGAAGCTTGGCAAAGTGATGAGTGGATGCCCATGACTGGTTAATTATTTGATTATTACCTCACTCTCTTCCAAGAAGGTGACTTACACTAGACACAAGAACAATTTAAACAACTCCATTGTAGCAAGGGAATTTGGACAGATGGATTGACAGAAAAGGACACACTTTTAAAAATTTTATATATATATATATATATGACATCAAAACAAATGTACAAATAAAACTTAAATGCAAACAATGTCCTGTATCTTCTCCCCACTCCTAACCTCACTTTCCAGAAACAAATACCTTAAACATTTCTGTGCTTAAATATGTTAAGGAAAAAAAAAGAAGAAGAAGAAGATGATGTCTTCCCATCACACTAGAGACCCAAGTGTTGCCAGGCAAATAGGGAAACTGTGCTTTGTGGTGGTCCCTGCAGAAGTCTTCATTGTCCAAGCTTGCACTGTTACCATGAAGTACACTGTTTCTCTGCCTCCATGCCCCCCATGGGTTATGGGAATGTTTATCAGGGATGAAAACCCCATTCCTAGGCTCCTACCCCCACCCTGATGAGGGTGGGCATCAATGATCGAGGCCACACACCATTCACATGGTGAATGAAACATGAGAATTATCCTAGAACTTACCTTTTATTTATTTTTAATGTTTGTTTTCTTTTTCCTGTCATTTCTGATTACTTTTCCTTTCTCTTTCATTTCTGCCTTTATTTGTCCTTAGGTTTTTACAGTCTCCATCATACTATTTTTTCTGACCTACTTTTTCTTAGGGACCGCTTTCCCCAGTCTTCCTGTCCTGAGCTGCACCTATTCTCTGGGACTGCCTCATAGTCATCATTCTGGAACTTTCTTCCTTGCACTCTTAATTGAATCCATTGTTTCTTGGATGTTTTCCTCTCTCTTGATTTGATTTTCTCATACTACTGAAGCATACACTGAAACAACTTTTATTTTTATTTTTTTTTAAAGATTTATTTATTTATTTGAGAGAACGAGAATGAGAGAGAGAGAGAGAGTACATGAGAGGGGGGAGGGTTAGAGGGAGAAGCAGGCTCCTCGCCGAGCAGGGAGCCCGATGCGGGACTCGATCCAGGGACTCCAGGATCATGACCTGAGCCGAAGGCAGTCGCTTAACCGACTGAGCCACCCAGGCGCCCCCTCAAACAACTTTTAAAAAAAATAGCTGAAAAATACATGACAGGTGAATTTCTAAGCCTTGTGAATCTAAAAATGCCTGTATTCTGATTAATATTGTGGTTTAGTGTGTAATTCCAGGCTGCATCTAATTTTTCTCAGAGCTTAGAAGACATTGCTCCTTTGTCTTATTGCATTTGATGTGGTTGTGAAAAAGTCTGATGTTGATTCCTTGATAGGTGACCTTTTTCCCTCTCAGAAGTTTTTAGGATCTTCTCTTTATCCTTGGTATCCTGATGTGTCACTAACTTGTGACTAAGTGGGTGTCTTTTTCATCCTGTTTCACACTTGTTAGGTACTTTAAATATAAAGATACATTCTGGGAAATTCTCTTCAATTATTTCTTTGGTCATTTCTATCCTTTCATTTCCTCTATCGCCTTTTTGCAGACCTTTACTAGCCAGGTATTAGACCTCCTCAGCTGTTTCCGAGCGTCACTTATCCTTTCTCTAACATTTACCGTCTCTTTCTATTTTATCTTATACTCTAAGAGATTTTCAATCTCTAAATTGATTTTTTTTTTTTACTTTGGCCATAATACGTTTAAGTTCCCAAAGCCCTGTCTTCTCTATTCCTTTTTCATGGCACCCTTTTCTTTTTCCTCACATGTAACATTGCTTTGAATCTGTCAAGGGATACCAGTTAGAGGGTGGTCATTTTTATTTTGAAATTCTCTCCTTTGAATTATCTATAGAGTTAGTCTTTCTGTTGTGCTTTGTTTTTAGCTTAATCTTTCTCAGTCATACCACAGGCTATCCTTCAGTGACTGGTAGTTTGTGGTTTTCCGTTCATATCTCAGGAAGAAGCAGAGGAAAGGCTCACTGGAAGCTCTGTGCACATAGGCACATTTTTTTTTTACTTCCAGGCTTCACTTTGTAGTGAGCAGAGTGCCCTTGTAATGATCAGGGTGTCCCAAATACCACCACACTAACTGTTCTTGTTCTCTGAAGAAAGGTTTTTCAGAAATCTTTAGAGAATAAGCATCTATTTTCTTCTTGGCCTGAGGAGAGAGAAAAATGCCTGGTGGGGGGAGGGGGTAGGCAATGAGTGTTGGGGGGAGGGAGGCAACTGTTCTGTACACATGTTGCTATTAATTTGTCCCCATCTTCTGTCCACTTTTCACTCTACCCTCCCTTCTCTCAGGCTGAAACATCTGGGGTTCCAATGGGCAACCTGGGTTCCTTTTTTCATTCAGGAAACACCCCAGGCTGAAGCTACCTGCACTTCAGTGTACCATTCAATGCTTTTCCATGCTCTTTCTGACTTCTGGATACTTATTGAAACCTCTCATACTCCTATAGCTTTTCTCTAGTTGTCTTCATTGTTGTGAGATCATGAGGTTTTTATTCCTTTTCAGATTTTTACTGGGACCTAAGAGGGGGAAAAAAGAAATAAATCAATGGGCTCAGGACACATTTTGAAATAGAAGTCAGGGGCATAGTCACACATTCTCACTTTATTCATTAAAGGACACCAAGTGAGGAAAAAACAGTTGCCTCTAAAAAGCAGTAATAATAGCATGAAACCACAGTTCCTAACGGAGCCCAGACATTTCTTCCATGGAGAAAGAGCAGAGTGCCTTGATGAAAAGGATAGACTCTGCCTAGATTCCAAGCCCAGCCCTGAGACTTACCAGTCATGTGATCGCGGGTAACTTTCGTATTGGCTCTGTCCTTCAGTTTCCACATGTGGAAACAGGTATGACAGTAACTGCATATTAATCCCATTTGATTATCCTTCAGGTGAGGTTTATTAGTCTGTCCATGAACAGCAAGCTCAAGTGTTAGTCATCATCATCACTATTATCATCCCAGTGTCAGGACGAGGAGGCAGAGAAGTAGAGCTGCTGCAGTAATATCATGTCCTTCTAAGCACAGTCAGCCTGGTGTAAACCAACTTTTGGGCATCTCTAGTTCAGTCACAAGTTTTCTAGCTTTTCTTGCCCTGGAATCCTGATGGAAGTGATGGCACAGACACTCATTCAAAAAATGTCAGTGGGCCACTATAAACATGATTGTGGACACAGACTATTACCTTTGCAGCAACCTCTTGAATTAAGGAGACGAGAAATGAGAGGTTATGAGGCCAACAGCACTGTGCCTGTATAGCAGAGGAAATAAGCAAATATCATAGGAAGCTTTCTTGAAGGCTCAGATGAAGTTGTTTGAAGGAAAGGGATGGTTCCCACTTTTGTGATGAAAGGGCTAGAACTGAGTGTGGCGATGTACTCAGGTTTGTGTGACCGTGGTAACTTCTGGAAAATTGAAATAAATACACAAAGAAACCATATAACAATACATGATTTGCCATGAATTTTGGCTTAAATTTCCAGCCCTGAGTCCTCTTCAAAATATCATTCCTCAAACTCAAACAATGGTAAAAACGAAACAAACCAAAACTACCTTACCTCCTATGAGTGGCCATTCGGCTTTATTCTACTTGATCCCCACAACAACTTTTTGAAGTAGATAATAATAATTCTCTTTTAATAGATGAGCAAACACAGGAGCAAACTCAGGTTCAGAGAAGATAAGTAACCCATGACTGATAAGTAGAGGCACCCATTTACAAGCCCGGGTGCATTATCATTGCTTTTATTTTTTTAATATATATATTTTTAATACTATTCAGCTGTAACACCTCCTTTTTTTTGCATTATACTTATTGCCTTCCATTACTCACCTTTGAAATAAAAATCATATTCCCAGTTTTATACCTAATCTAACCCCTCAATCATTCACTAAATTTAGAATTCTGCATTACTTTTTCTAAGTCTTTCCTCCCATTTCTTCCTCCTAGCTCATGTTTTTAACCAATGTGATTTCCACTTGCCAATGCACCTTCCCGTTGAGCCTCCCTGTCCTTCTGTCCTCTGAGGGCTCCTCATCTGGCTTCTTTTTCCCCAGCTTTCACCTGGGTGCTCCCCTTTCCCTCATTCTGCAGCCTCCAGAGAGGCCCACATTTCACCTCCTCCTCTCAGCCCCAACACTAGTTGCAGTTCAGCATTTTTGCTTCCCACCAACATTTTCTGTTGCTATGGAAACCAAGAGGCAGTTCTGGAAGGAGGGGGAGTCTTGGAGCAGAGTCACTGCTGGCCTTGGTGTAGGAGGGAGATGGTAGGCAGCTGGGGTAGGGGGAGGAGAAGGGGAGAGTCTAGAGAACTCAGGATCTGAACCCAACCAGTTCCTGATGGAGAAAGGGACTTCTCCACTCCCTCGATGAGATAAAGAGAAGGCAGGGGGAGAGCAGCCCAGTGCTGGGGCTGGCTTAGCAGCTGCATCTTTCGGATGGTTGAACAGAAGGAGGCTGAGTGGGCGGCCCCCCGTGGTGACAGAGCCTGGTTCCCAGGCTGCTTGTAATCTGTCCTTAATTTGCCACTGAGGAAGTTAACTTTATGTAGGTAGCTAAGAAAAAGGAAGGCTCAGGGGAGCCATCATCACAGAAAATAAATATGCTCCCATTATTCATGAAGTAACAGGATAATATACAATCTCAGAAGATGATGAGACGGGGAGAAATGGCCTGTATCTAATGAAAAGTTTAAGCTAAAAATTAGGAGAAAGAGCTTTACAGAAATGGTTGTTCTGCAAAAACAACTGAGACAAAGTAGAGAGCATTTTCACTGGCACATAATTTAGTCCATGGCTTTAAGAAGTATATTATTTGAGCTTGGCAAAAGACCTGGGACTCTCAGACTTTGTCATATAATTTGAAGACTAGGATTTCAGTATATACTGTGCAATCAGCTCTGTGCCAAAGGGGAGAAATGACTGAGAACTGGAATCAAAAAGTCAGTAAGGTGGACCTGGAAGTGAATTTACCTGAGTAAGCATTCAGTTAGTTAAAAAAGCAAAACTTAAGGGACTCATGAAATCCCATATAAACATATCACTCATTCTTGAAACCAGCAAGTGTTTTGGGGCATTTATTGTGTGTCTGGGACCATACTAGACCTGGAGATTGGAAGAGCAGGTGGAGAAGCAGGACGGATAAAACATAGATGAATATATAATGGCCACTAGTTTTTTTGGAGCTCCTGGCTGAGTGGAAGAGACAGACTCATCATAAACAAAATCTTACAATACAGTATAGCTAGTTTTCCACACAGGTGCCTTCCAAATGCTGTGGAGCATCATGAAGGTCTTGCTTACCTCTGACTGGGGGAAGGAGGGAAGATTTCATAGAAGTGGGTCTCCGAACCAGTCCTTAATGGATGCGTTGAAGGGGTCAGCTGGCTTGGGGCAGAGGAAACAGCATGTAGCAAGGGCTAAGAAGATATGACTGTGCAGAGCATGTTGAGAAATATAGGGATGTTGCTGGAGGCTCAGTGTGTGTGTGTCGGGGGGCGGAATGGGAGAGGCAGGAAAGGAGGTTAAAGAGATAAATTAGGACCAGACCACCAGCCCCTCAAATGCCATCGATGGGGTTTAAACTTAATTATGTAAAAAATGCTAGGAGTAGCACAGTGTCCTGATAAGATTTGTGTGTTACTACTCTGACTTGGGTGGCAATATCAAGGATGCATGGAGGGAAAAGAAGGACTTTAAGCAGGAGAGCTGTTAGGGGATGTGAAAAGTCACTGCCTATAGTGACGGACAGAAGGAGACAGATCAGATTCCAGGATATTGTGGCAAAAGAATGGTGGAACATGGTAAAATCTGACTTTGGAAGGGAGAGAGAAGAATCAAGGATGACTGAGGCCTGTAAGTATAAATTCAGCCTCAGCAAGTAAAATTCCTTTTACAAAAATATGTGTGCCACCACCTAATCTGGGTTCACATCCTATTTCTTCAAGAGCTGCAGGGGAAAAAAATCAATTAAATTTTACTCTACCAGCTTCCCTACCACATGGTTCCTAAATATAAGATTTATCTTTTGTGTTTCACAAAGTAAAATCACATGCTAAGATACAAAAGTAGAACAAATTGCTGAAGATTATTTTTAAAGTTCGTAGGCAAGTGGCAACCATCAGTCTACCTTGATGTGCCATTTAAACACATGATACTGTGGCAAATGGCAGAGGACATACACTAACATGGGTAAAACTACACAATGGATTGACAAAATTGATATAGCTGGCCAGAAGATTTTTTTAAAGGATTATCATGTCCTTCTAAAATTAACCATGACTAAAATCCAAAATTGGATAGTAGGTATTCCTTGTGATTTACTCAAACAATAAACACAGGAATAAATCTTGGGTGAGCAGTCATCCTGTTCATGTGCACCTAGAGTTCAAAGTTTTTGCATTTTTCATTTTTGATGCAGTCATCACTTCAAATCCAAATGTTATACCAACATCTTTTGAAATGCTGAAGAGATGAATGATGACAGATATCTTAAGTGGTATGATCAACACCATTTGAAGGCTTCTTCTCCTATTTAACCAGGCAGTATTACCTTGTTTATCTCATATGCAAGTTAGGCAGATGCACTTAAACCAGTTTTAAACCAGTTTTTGAATCTCAGTTTTTGAGACTGACAGCAAGATAGAGCATGAGAAGGAGAGAGAACTACCTCCCAGGTTGTCTGCTTGCCATTTGGGTTCTAAATTTGAGCATACCTCCTCCTCACCACAGGTGGAATCACCACCCCTCCATCTCAAGACCGAGCCTTGCCCCTCCACCCACTCTCAAGTTCAAGCCATACTTAAAGCTGCAGATAACTAAACTCTAACCCACTTTACATCACTGCACATCAAACAATTCTTGCTGCTAAGCTAGCCTTGTTGCACGGCCCCTGCTTTCATCACTGCAGCAGCCCTGTCTCATTTGTCTCATTCCTGAGCCTCAATCTGAGGCTCCCTCCTTGGGTTTTGCTCCGTCCTCCATGTCACATGGCCCATTTCTTCTTATCAAAGGTTTTAACTAATGGTTTGCTTTGAGCTAAATGACTGAGACCCTGCCACCCATTGACAGACTTATGCCCTTCTGCCTGGAACTAATTGTTCCTGCCTAATGCAGAATCCCCTATGCCACTGGGGGGGGGAACACCATCCACATGCATGCCCTCGAATGCTTCTTTATCTTGGGCTGCCAATTGGAACTATCTGCCTGAACTGTGTTCTGCTACTGGTATACTCCACTGGGCACCATGCTCTACCCTCAGACTCAACCTCCTGCAGCTACAACTACAACTGAATCAGTTCCTTGGCCCTTGTTCTGTCCCAGGAGGATAAAGGCTACCTTTACTGGCCCTGACACAGTCCTACTTGCCCCATCCTGCTGCAGTACCTAATTGTGCCCCGAAAAATCCAGACATAGGGCATTCTGCTCTTTAACCATCCTCCCAGCTCCCAGCCAAAGAGTGGCTCTATTCTCTGGGACATTCCATCTTTTGGCTTTCTTAGTCACCTCTAACTCCATTTCTCCAGATTGCTACCCCACAATGCCACTTCTCCTAGGCCTCAGAACTTTTCTTGTCTTTTTGGATCCTGCCTCTGTCCTCTCACTTCCTTCTACTGCAAACAGTGGCAGGATTGGATTACTTCCACCCAACAGACTGGAAAATTTCTCATAATGCCAGACCACACGCTGATACTGAGTGTCTGAGAACCAGGTCAGAAAATCAAGTGTTGAAGATTTATTTCAACCAATTTAAGAGGAATGTACAGATGAACAGGCCAGTTCCTGTTTATTGACTGGAATCTCAGGAGCCATTCAAATAGGTTCACATAAGCTGTCAGTTGAGCCTAAGGGCTTCACCACAATTCTAAGTGTGCATAACCGCATTCTAATAGGAAATAATGAGCTCTTAGATAAAGGCTTCCTTTCCTATTGCCTGGTTGTCTGAATCAGGATTTTAGACAACCTCATTCATGGTCTGTGTCCTAATTTCACCAACCATGTGTTTGAGACAGGACACTAATGATGCTATCTCTTCATATGGCAAGCTACAATACTATTTATAGAATGTTGGCGTTTGAACTAGGCTTTTTCAGAATCCATTACAGTATGCAGCTACTGTGTGGTTTTTAACTAATTAGTACCATGAGGCAAGAAAGTATTATGAACATTTTATAGTTGCAGAAATAGATTCAGAGAGGTTAAATGACTTGCCCAAGATCATTCAACCAACCGGTAGAAAGAACTTAGAATTTCTTTGTAGGTGGTGTTAATTTCTCGTTTTCAATGTATGTTTCCGACATGGCATCTTTTTACAATATATTTTATAAGGGTCTTTTCAAGTAAATTGTGTTCATCCTTATCTCAGCAAAAGAAGATTCAGTTTCATAAAAGGAATTGTAATCGGTGAAGGGAAATGGTAGCATAGTCAAAAAAGAAAGCCTTCTCAGCCCTCTGCTGAGAGACGTATGGCATAGACTATGGCACCTGGAAGGCTGCAGACATCCATGTAAGGGATCGCCAGGTCTTCAAGATTCCTAAAGAGAATGTAAGGCTGCCTAAGTGTTTCCAAGACTGCATGGCCCTTTGTGCAGCCTGGTTTATTGATTGGGCATTGCCAATGAATTCCCTTCAGAGAGGCAAATGATTCCTCATTGGAGGCAAAATTTTCAGAGTGCTGTTATGTTGAAAGGGAACACCATACTTTCATAAGTCTTCACTGGATAAAGCATCATGTACCCTTTACTTTTCTGATTCTAGGGATTATCTCTCTAGAAACTCATAGCTAACTGTTCTCGTTTTTGTGAATGCTGATAAATGATGAGCATCTATTTGGATCATTGTTAATACCCCAGAATCAGAAAGTACCAGCATTATTGCTGTCAAACTTAAAAAAAAAAAAAGTGAGGTGAGTAAGAGAAGTACTTGAGAATGGGATGGTGCTAAATAGTGGACTAAGATGTCATTTTGCCATTGCCACCTTTGTGAGCATCTCGAGTGCAAGCCCTCTCCTACGTGAACCTTTCTCCCATCATATTCAGCATACCAATCTCAATATGATATTTTACAGGCAAATTATTCAGTCTGCTGAGGTGGGAGTTTGCCTGTGGGCTCGCTGAGGGTGCCTTGGAGGATTTATATCTTTCAGCAGAAAGTTGCAATTCCACTTCTCAAGAAATAACCTCCTCTTATAGCACATGTCAAGTATATGGATGCTATGCTATAATCATCTCCCAAGGTTAGGGTTTTTTTTATTCAGTTTCATTATGACCCAAGCCTTAGCTGAATGTTTATTTTTCCCCCAAATTTTTATTGGATCTACTAATATACCTACAATGTCGTCATCCACTTACCCTGTTTACATTTTGTTTAGACCAAAAGGGGCTAGAATCTTAGTCTCTTAGAAGGGAATTTGGAGATGATATAGAATAATTCCCTTATAAATTTCCTTATACATAAGGAAACCAAGGCACAGAGTGTGATTTTCCAAAAGTCACACAGCTACTCCAAACTCCTATTGGAAATAGAAGTGTATAAATAAAATTAAAAATAAATGCAGAACTGTGATAGAAAACCCCGGGCATCCTGAAACTTTGTTCAGTATTTTTTCCCCTTCCCCTGGGCTTCTCCATGTGCTCTAGGGTCATGGCAGGATGCAAGGACATAAGCAAAGTCATTAGACAAATCGTGACCTATCTGTCCAGTGCATCAGTTTTGCTCAGTGACTTGAAGCAGGGTAAGCAAGGTGGGAGAAGGAGTGGAATCTATTGTTTTTGTATAAAGGAAAATGGATACTTTATGGAATTCAATATAAAATTTAAGTGTTAAAATGCCATACTTTAAGGAAATTTCGTGTTTGCAGGTTACACCCGCAGACATCCCCTTTCCTCATCTGCCATCCAGGGGTGCTCATTCTCCTCCCTCTGGCAGTGGGAGCACCTGAGTAGGAAAATTTAAAAGCACTTTGTGGTACCATGAAGCTTATCGCTTAGCAGAATTAACTGAAAATAGGTGGCTAGGTCATCCATGTTCTCTTCTCCCAAAATTCCAAGACTACTTGCAATGTTTTCATAGGGCCCATGAAGTCTGGGGCCACCATGAACCACAACCAGATGTTCCAATTAACTTTGATTGAATTTCTAGAGCTATTCTATGAAAAAATAAAGACCTCAATTCAGGAGCACTTTTGTGTGTGTGTGTGTGTGTGTGTGTGTGTGTCTTTTATATGGTGTCAAAAAGTATTCTAGAATCTTTCCTGTCTTCTAGTTTTCTTTTGTTGTTTGTGATATTATATAGAGAGCAAGTCTATTCTTTTTCTCTTTATAGACAGAAATACCTGGCTCTTTTTAAAGCTTTTTGAAAATATCAGGTAGACATTAAATTTCTTTTTAAAGAAAAGATCCCAGATTTCTTCTTCTCATCCATCACATGCTACATTTTTAATAATTTGTTTCCTAGCAGCCCCACCTCCAGGATCCTGAATATGAGAACCCGGATACTACCCTTGATTCCCTCTTCTTTACCTTACTCCAGATCAGTCAGTCACCAAGTATGCTTGATTTTTACCTCTGAACATTTCTCATATCTGTGACCATTCACTTTATCTGTGCGGCCACAGAACCAAATCATGCTCAGAACTCTTGCCTGGGTCCAATCAGTAGTTCAATCAAGGACATGTCAATGCATTAGAGGAATGAAGGTCTTTAATTTAGCTTATAGTTACCTGGTAGGCCAAGCGTCAGCAAGCCATGATGGAAAGGGCCCAGAACAGAGCCCTGGGTACATTTCTCAGACATTACCATTGCTACATTAAGTGTGAATGATTGGATTATAAAACTACTTCTTCCCTCTCTCAAGAAAATGACCTCCTCGATAACAGAAACCACATTTTATTCCTTTCTGTGTCCTCAGTACTTAGCTGTATATCTAGTACATGATAGATGTTCATTTAATTTTTTTGAATGGGTGAATGAAATCTATCATATTTAGGTGGCCCCTCTTGCCTATTCAAAGGTTTCATTGTTCCCCCTCTGTCCTGCATCATCATATTTTCCCTCTCTGTTGATTATCCCCATCAGCAGGCAAACACATCTTACTTAATAGGCCCTAACTTGAATTTTAAAAGTCTTTTTACCATACAGTGCCTCAGATACTGCCCCATTTTTCAGCTCCCTTTATAGCAAAAATCCCTCAAAAGATCTGTCAGTGGTCACTACCTCCCCTTCTGTTCTCTCTTGCACAAGAGATGTTTCTCCTTATCACACTACCAAAACTGCTCTAAAAACAGTCTACAATGACTTCTTTCATTGCCAATTCTTGGTCCTCATTTAATATGGCTTATCAGTAGTATTGACTCAGCTGATAAGTTCTTCCATTTTGAAATAATTTTCTTCCAATATCCAGTTATCTCTTGCTTTTTCTACTTTGCTAGCCATTTCTCATTCTTTCTTGTTGAACGTTCCTCATCTTTCCCACCTCTAACATTGGAGTTGTCTAAGGCTCAGTCCTTTGTCTTCTTTTCTCTATCCATGTTCATTCCATAGGTGATCTCATTCAGTGCCATGGCCCTATATTCCATCTGTATACCGATGACTCTCAAAATTATATTTTCAGACCAAACTTCTCCTCTGAACTGTGAAATCTATGAAGGATTTTTTTTATATATCTAATTGCCTGCTTGACATATTTACTTAGATGTCTCTCAGAAAATCTCAAAATTAATATGCCAAGAAGTTCATTCTAGGTTCAACTTTACACACACACACACACACATGCACACCCACACATAGATGCTGTGCTTGCTTTTATTTTTAGTCTTTCCTGAAAAAAAATATTATCTTTACTTTTCTAGCACTCAAGATAAAAACCTTGGAGTCATCCTTTAATTCACTCTTTTTTTCCTACCTCATGTGTATTCCATCGGCAATTCCCACTGGCTTTACCTCCAAAATACATCTAGAGTCTGCTGACTTCTCACCATTTGCCCCCCACTCTAAGCCATCATCACCTCCCGTTTGTATTATTGCAATAGCCTCCTTGCTGGTCTCCCTCCCATCTTGATTTCCTGCAGTCTCTTTTCCACACAGGACCCAAAGTGTTCTTTCCTAAAACATAGATCAAATCTTGTTACTCCTCTGCTCATAATTCTACATGGGTTTCCCATCTCAGAATACAATCTAAAATCCTTAGAATGGCTTCCAAGACCCTGTGTGAATAGGTTCTCTCTTCATTTTCTGATTTCATCACCTAACATTCTTTCCCCGAGCACTCCACTCCAGCCACCCAGGCCTCCTTGCTGGTCCAAATCCAGCCAAGCACACTCCCACTCAGGGCCTGTGCACTTGCTATCCTTCTTATTGAAATGGTCTTCCACAAGTTATCTACAGCTTTTACTCGATTTGTCCAAATCTTTCCTCAGATGTCACCACAACAAGAGGCCTAATGTAGCACTTCTCCCTTGTCTGGCTTTCTTTGTCTTCATGGTCCATATTACCCTACCTGTATCCCCACACGTATATTTATTGTTGCTTGTTTAGTGTAGGTCACCTCCTTACCCCTCACACCTGACTGCAATCACTTTTCATTATTTGTATTTGTTTTGTTGTTCTTGTTTTACTGCTTTATTTTATCCCTTACACCTAGAGCAGTCTGGTGTATGACAGTCATTCAATAAATATTTTTGAATGAATGAACAGGTTTCCTTGGAAGAGGACCCATGGATGGAATTTTGTTGCTACTGTAAACTTTTAATCCCCTACTTTGGCTTTATTAGCACCATGCTTTAAACGACTGAGCTAACAGGCCCGGACTAGGTAATAATATTTCTCAGTAAAAAAATAAATAAATAAATAAATCTCAGAATGCAGAGTGCCAAGGCTGCTCAGAGGACTCCTGGTTGTTATAGCAACTCTTAAAATCAGGCAAGTTGGCAGGCAGCATGCATTTACAAAAATGTATTTACAGAGCCTCCTAAACATTTTTCTAAGTTGGTTAGACATGCGTTTTGTTTGTTGTCTCATATTAGGAGTTATTCATGTTGCATACACAGTAAGTTAGGGTACCCTGCAGTATACCCTATAAAGAGATTTTATTAGTTATTCTGAGTACTCACATCTCTGCATCATCTGACTAAAAACTGAATGGAAGATAGGAGAAAACCTACTGATTAAAAATCCTTGAAGAGTCATGTAAAAATAAGAAAATGTCTCAGAGCTGTAACAAACTAAGCAAATGAATAACCCCAATGAAATTTTATGTTTCGTTTCTTAAGGAATTTCCTCCCATTTTCCCTGGAATGATTTTCCTTTTCCAAAGTCTTCTATTCAACATATTCTTGATGAATATTTTGATATAATCTCAAATATGGAAGGGAACTTACATTTATTGTATATCTACTAAGTCTCAAGCACTGAGTTTTCTATAGATTATTTTGTGACATTTTCACAATACTATCCCCATTTCACCTAAGGCTTAATTAGAGACTAAATAATTTTCTCAGGATCACAGAATTGTAGTAATGGCACTCAAACTCTGGTCTGTCTGACTCCAAAGAGTATATTTCCACTGTTTCACACTGCCTCACAAGTTTTAAAATATTCCAGAAATCATTCCAGTTACCTAGAGAACCTGGGGTGTCTTTGCTAGGATAGTCCTATGACCTCACCAACTTTTGGTCAAGTCTGAAAATGATGTTAAGAACTCCAGGATCAAAGGAACAATGCCCACCACCCACATCAGCTTCTTAGTGACCTTGGGAAGCAAATCACCAAGTAAAACTGTTAGTTACCCTTACACTTGGTGGTTCATTGAGTTAAACATGCTTCATTTGTCAGCATCTCCATAAAGGGAATGAAGGGATAATTCTTTTCATTCACTTCTTGCCGGCCCTTAGCAACATGCTCAGTGAGCAGCGCCATCCGTCCCGTGGAGATACTTATTATTAACTTTCCTCTCAACTGCCAGGGTACAGCACTGCACGTCCCACTGATCCTGCTTCCGTAAAGTTCTTAGGAAATAAAGTGGGTCATGCCGTACACCGAATTTTTCCTCATGACGTGTCACTTTTCTCTCTTTCCACGTTATACAAAATGCAAGGCCTTTAATGCAGAAATAAACATTCAAAGCTGTGCCTTCAAAACCAATTTTATTTAGTACATCTGGGACTTATTCCAGGACCTCAATACCTCTTATCCTAGATCATCACATTAACCTTCCAAATAAACTCCTCACCTTCAGACTTTTTTCTCCAGCATCCATCCTCACACTACTGTGGGTTCACCCCATAAAGCATAGCTATGATCCTATCAGTCCCCTAATCAAAACACCTATTACTCATTACTTATGAAAAGAAGTCTAAACTTTGAGTATGGCATTTAAGGCCATCCTGATTGGACAGACTTTTTCAGTTGATATATCAGACTCCTTTATCCAAATTGGTTTAGTCATCCTTCCCTTGATAAGCCTGTACAGGCTTTATGAGCCTGTATATTGCATACAATGTCCAGGGACAGCCAGTTCCATTCCTAAGACTTTAATGACCACCAATGTCCAGATAATTACCAAATCTGTAACTTCATACTAGATCTGTCTTCACACCAGATCCATTTTTCCACATGGATGTTCTTACAGGTACCTCAAACCCATTACTCCTCCAAAATGTGCTTCTTCTCCTGCAGTTTCCATGTCAGTGAATGGCACCACTATTTTTTTCAGTCATCCAAGCCAGAAACCTGAATGTCAACCTTGTCTTCATTCTCTCCTCATGGCATATTCACACTCTGCTTTTTACTATCTGTGAATCGATATTATTTCTTTCTACCGCAACAAGAATCTGAAGTGAGACCAGGAAATGTGTCTTGTTTACCATTAAACCTCTAGGGCCTAAATCAAGCCTTACACATACAGGTTCTTAAAATTTTGCAGGTAAAAAGAAACGATAAACCCATAAATCCATTTCTTGTGTATTTATTATGTTCACAGATATTGCTATTTTTAATTATTAGTAAATTAAGAATGTATGAGTGAATGAAATTAAACAAGAAACATTGAAATAACAGCATTTGTATTGCTACATTTAAAAAATTTACTTAGGGAAAAACAAGGCATCTACGTCAGACTTTGACTCACTGTACCTACGTGTCAATTCCAACTTATAAGTAGGTAGGGCTGACAATGGAAGAGATTTTACAAAACTGTCAGCAAGTGATGCTTAACATTGGAAGGATGCATTAATAGCTCTATTCTCACCTACAGCAGCCCCCACAGAACAAAAAAAAAAAAAAATCAAGAGTTTGGGAGTCTGGTGAAGGAATATTAGCAGTATTCTGATATTAACTCTGTGGTTGGATCCTTAAAACTTGTTAGTTTCTTGCGGCTGCTGTAACACGTTACCACAAACCGGGGAACTTAAAACAGAAACAATGTATTCACTTAAAGTACTGGAAGTCAGGAGTCTGAAATCAGTATCACTGTGCCAAAATCAAGGTGTGGACAGGGCTTCTCTCCCCTTGGAGGCTCTAGAAGAGAATCTGTTCTTATCTCTTCTAGCTTCTGGTTCCTGTTGGCATCCCTTGACTTGTGGCTGCATCACTCCAACTTCTGCCTCCATGGCCACATTGCCTCCTACTCTACAAATATATGTCTGTAAAATATCTTTCTGCCTATACAAGGATACATATGATTGTATGTACAGCCCAACCAGATAATCCAGGATAATCCCCTCATCCCAAAATCCTTAATTTAATCACATCTACAACATCCTTTTTCCAAATAAGGTAGTATTTACAGGTTCCAGGGATTAGGACCTGATACCTTTGAGGGTCCTTGTTCAGCCTACTGCAGAAGCTGAAGCTTTATGTAAATGCTGGCTTAAAGTAAATGCCCAGTGAATGAATGGTGGTTGCTGTTATTTTTGTTGTTCTTGTTGCTGCTACTGTTGTTATCCTGAGACCAAAAATTTGGATCCAGATCTTCTGGACAAACCATGAGAATCCCAGGAAATTCTTCAGTCCTGCCAGCCCTTGACTCCTAATTGTAAAAAATAAAAAGTGAATTCCAAATTGAATATTTGTCCAGAATGTCTGATTTTGTAGTGTTAAAATTGCCTGTGACCATTTCTAGCTGCTCATTCATTTTCTTCTAACCTTTCTTTGTGTGTATGTGCAGTTACTTTTGATAGTGAACTAGAAATATGCATAGTACTTAATCTAAGCATATGAATAGCAGCTCATCAGCAGTCTGATGGGTGGGTGGGCACACAACGTTGAAACACATAATATCATATTTTAATTTTCTAAGTAGAATATTAACTTCATTTCTGAAATCTCTTTATGAAAGTGAAAAGACTTGAGTTAGCTACTGAATTTAGCACTAGGCACTGTATAGTCACTCTTTCAGGGAAGGGTGCTATATAAAGCTGCATAATGAAAAAAATTTACTGCATTAAGATGTTCTCATATGCAGTATAACCAACTTCATTCCTTACTGAGATATGCCAACTTACAGAAGAAAATTCTCAAACTTTTTAGTGTTATAAAGTCATCTAAATACTTTTGCTTCCCTTTTGGACAAGATAACAGAAATTTTATAGGCTAAACCTAACCTAGTATATGTTATATGCATATCATATGCATTCATATTTTCCAGACAACCACTAGATTTATATTGTATAATAATTACAATAGACACTGTAAAAGATAGCTTTTCCTAGAATTTAATGCTTTTGTATTTGAATCCTAATACATATCAACTTAGAATTTGGGGTTTTCTCTACAAAGATTAAGTTATATTTTTCTACTTAAATCATGTTTGGTTAGCTTGGTGATGGGTATTAAAGAGGGCACGTTCTACATGGAGCACTGGGTGTTATATGCAAACAATGAATCATGGAACACTACATCAAAAACTAATGATGTAACGTATGGTGATTAACATAACATAAAAAAAATCCCTATATCTGAATGTTTATTTTATTTTTAAAACTCCACTGTGTAGAAAAAATAAAGATAGGAGTAAAGATAACCAAAAAAAGACAGATTCTAACCAGAAGAAATTCAAAATATCATGGGTGAAATATTTATATGAGTAATAGCAATAGTAGCTAAATTTTAGTGAGCACTTGCACTATTCCATGTACTAAGGGCCTTATTGCACTAATAATATAATCACCACAACTGTTTTACGTAAATACTATTACCTTGGAAAAATTGACTTAGAAAAATTGAGTGACTGGTCCTAATAAAAGTCCATCCTGAGCCGATACTTTGGAGCAGCTATGTCCATGACATAGAAGATACAAACAAGGTGCACCTGGAGTACCAAAGAAGAAGCAATTAATTTTGCTCCTTGAAACCAGGGATACTCCAAAAAAAGAAGTTATTATGATGTATCTTTGAGGCTACCAACAGCAACAACATTTATGAATATTTATTATCTGTGAAATATTATTCTAAGACTTCATACTTATTCAACTCACTCAACCCTTAGGGCAATTCTGTGCAATAGAGACTATTGGTACCCCCATTACAATAATGAGTAAATTGAAGGACAAAGAGATCAAATAACTTATCCAAAGCCTAAAGCTAGGAAATAGTACAGCCAGAATTCCCACCAAGGCAGTTTGGCTTCAGAGCCCCGTCATTATTAGCCTTGGTGCTAAAGAGCTGAACGAATGTTGAATGTTATTTTAAATATTTTGATTTAGTTATTCTATTGTTCAACCATTATCACAGACAAAAATATTTTCCAACATAATTCTTATAAAGGTTATGATGAATCATTTTACCACTCTGATTTTTAATCTCCTAATCAGTAAAATGAAATGTTATCTACCTGCCATAGGATTATTATGATGTTTCAATATATACATAAGTGAGTTCTTTACAAACTGCAAAGCATGTGCAAAGTATTACAGAACTATTATCATTCCACTAACTAGGCATGAAGGCAAAAACTTTAGAAATCCAAAAGCGTGTTTAGGGAATTGGAATGCTTAAAACTCAAGAGTCTATGAAGGGGGATGGTTATAAATGGAACTGAAGGTCACCTCTTGAAGGATCTCAACTGCCATGCTAAAAAGTTTCTTAATTAGAATATAAGAATGAATCCAAAATTTCTGACCAGAAGAGATGTACATTCTTATTTATGTTTGAAAAATAACAGTTCGGACAATGATTTGGAATCTGAGAGCATGGAAAGAGGGAAGTGCAGTCAAGAACCTCCTACAAAAGTCTAGTTGAGAAAGGGTGGGGCTGGAACAAGGCATGGCATTGGATGGAAAGAAAGGAACATGTCCAGGATATTACAGATGTAAGATACACCTGACTCCATGGTGTGGAGATTGAGGAAAGAGAAGTAAAGATATTCAGAAGTTTTGTCTTGGCAACTGAGTGTGTTTCAGGAAAAGAATCATATTTATTTAGCCCACTCATTCATTTAACAAATATTTATTGAGTACCTCCTAATGCTAGCAGTGTTCCAGGTGTCAATATTATGTTACACTTTTTCATCCTCATTGACAACTTTTTCACTAATCCATTCTATTAGGAGGTATTTTGAGCACTGTGTTTTGTGTCAGGTACAAATGAAAACATACTTGGAGAGTGTAAATAACTAACCAAATTGACATATCACATAGAGTCAGGAGAGTCAGGAGTCTAACTTATTCATCTGTCTCTTTCTACTACAGCCCAGTTGTGTAGGGCAGATACTAGGTTTCATTTAAGACATGATAAATTGGGGGATTTTGTGGGAAGTTGGAAATGGTGATTTCACACTCGAGAAAAAAAATCAAGACACAGAATTAGTACTTGATCCTATATTCATGATGGCTTAAGGCTTGTCTGTTTCTAAAACCTTGCATTAAAGGGGGGAATTGAAATATATTCTGAAGACATGTTTTTAAGGGGCCAACTAAATTGGGAAATAATCTAATGCAGGCTCAGGGTTTCATGTAAGGTTTTATTTTACCTACTTATCCAGGCAGAAAATTATCTGTGGTATCTGTGAGTCCTGTGATGGTGAGAACTATGTCTTACTTGTTTTTGTATCCCAGCATCTATAACAGGGTTTGATATATAAGGTGCAACCAACAGATGTTTGGTGAATGAATGAAAGACTGAGTGAAGAAATAAATGAAGGAATAAAGCAAACAGGATGATGTGAAAAGAGCCCATGGCTGGGGTGGGAGAATTGATTTCCTATGATTATATCTGTGACCCCTATTTACTCATTCTTAAAATGGTTGATCGTAATACCTGCTGTATCTACCTCCTGGGGTTGTGTGAGAGTCAGATGAGCTAACTTTAACAAGTAAGCATTTGTGGTGCATCTTTTATGTATCAGGTAGTACACCAGCAACAGGGACCTTCCAAGAATGAATAATTTGATTCCTGCCTTCAAGGAAATCACAATGGGAAAAAAAATGCAACTAATAATAATTTTTAAAAAACAAGGCTATGGTCAGTGGGCAAAGGGAAGGAGAAGCATCTATTTATGTATATTGTATTAGGGAAGCCTTAAAAGAGAAGGTTGCCATGGGAGATGTAAAAAGTATGAAGCATCACCCAAATGTAAAATAGTTGTATTTTCAAACTACATGTAGTTGTTATCATACACACATTTTAACTATTTTAATTGAGACATTCCAGGGTCTAACAAGTGCACCTAAGAACATTTTCCTAAGACCCATCAATTCTCAACATGGACATAAGGAAAAAGTTGTGATTCCGACGCCAGAAGCCCCAGGTTGAAGTTTTAGCTCTATTACAGAGTTGCTTTGCTACCTTGCACAAGCATATTGCGTGAGCCTCAATTTCCTCTTCTATAAAATGGGGTTAATAATAGCTATTCTGCTTAATGAAAATCAAAGTAGATACACTGTATGAAAGCACTTAACAAATTTTAGAATGCCATATAATATAAGATGTCATGTAGGGGAAAATGCTAACCTTTGCAAACATACTTTTATCACCAATTTAGGGCTGTAATTGCTCAATATTTCTAGTAAATCAATCAAATGCTAATAAATCCTAAATCTATAACTAAACTTATTGTCAAAATTATCCCGAAGCATGATCATCTGATGCTATTGACACAAGGCACATGAGATCATATTACTGCCACCATCATCTTGTTGCCATGGTAACCATAGCAGGCTGGCAAGAAAGCTCCCTGACAGTTGAATTGGAAAGAACAAGAAAATTCAGCCCACTTCCTGCATTAAATGAATTACAAGTACGTGTAAAGAAAGAAAAGAAAATTGCTAACCCTTAATCAACTGCTTTTATTTTTTTAGACTTCTAAGGAATACAGAGCAAGTAGGGGACCTCACTTTCCCACACACTGGGTTCCAGCACTTTCATAAGGTTGGAAGGTGGCATTTAGGTACTGGCTATTAAAAAAAAAAAAAAAAACCTTAAAATACACATTAGCTTATATAATAGTCTTCTCTCTCAAGTTTGTGCAGTATTAAGCGGCAGCTGAGTCAAGCCTCTTTCATGTCTCTGGATTCAGAGCCAAAATAGAAAGCTATGAGGACACTAGCAAAAGTATCCTTCCAGCCTGAGAAATAGAAATGATACTTTAAAGAAATACCTTTTAATATTATATAAGCCAAATAGTGAAAACCTGGAAAATAAGACTTGCTTGTTCTTTTTTTTTTTCTTCTTTTGATTTAAAAAAAAATTATCATTGAAGTATAGTTGACATGAAACTGACTTTTTCATATACAAGTCTTTGATGCCATTAGAAAATAACATTTTTAATATGCTCAATACACTTAAAACAATGAATTTTATGCAGGTGGAGAGAGTATTTCTATACTCAGGTTGTCATTTTAAAACTCAGTGTTGTTCAGTCAACATTTTCCTAGCTCTGGCCATAAGCCAAGTGCTGAGGACATCAGGTGAATATAAGACATGATTCTTGTCCTGATCATCTTCTGCGGGCACAGATGTGCAAGCAGATATCTTCTGTGCAGTGTGCTGCGGGCAGTGATGGATGGCAGTGTGTGCAGAGTGCTCCTAGAGCACAGAGGAAGGACATCTCAATTCTAGTGGAGAGTCAAAAAAGGCCACCTGGAGAAGGAGATGCCTGAGTCAAATCTAGAAAGAAGCCATAATGTGGTCATTGGTACAGTGAAGTAATGGCAATTTTCATTGTCTTTATCTTTTTTTCCCCTCTTGAAATGTTTGAATTGCAAAAAGCTACCCTCCCCAAAAAGTAAAAATTCATAACCTACTCAGGTAAATCTAACATCCTTATTAATGACAAAACTCATATTTCTGGAAGAACATTTTAGTGTTCTCATGTTTCTCAGAAGTGCTACTATTTTTCAAACCAAAAAACAGAGATGCTTCCTTCTTTATATTAACATATAAAAACAAAATGAATTTTTATTCTTTACTTTTAAGCTCGACCCAGTGGCACAAAAGAAATGAGCATTAAAAGGGTAAATGAATAAATGGCCTAGAATGATGATAAATATTTTAGAACTCTTCATAATATAATTCTCCAATCAGTGCTCCCACTTCTGTCTTTACAGCAGAAAATGTCAGTTTTCATCCAAGAAACTCTTGGCATGGTTTCTTGGCTGCCTTTGATATCAGGCAGGATATATTTCTATGATAGAATTTATTCCCAACTGCAGTAGGCTTATCTGATTTTATAGTGGCAATTTTACACCTTCTTAAAAATCCAGTTTGATTTAACCTGGGCTGATAACACCACTCAGTGAGAGATAATTGACCAGTACCCCTGCGGTAAGGAGTTCAAATCTGCTCAGGAACTCATGCCTTCACTTTCAGTTTCTCATCCATCTAATGATACCTGGCCAGGTTTCAGCTTTGCTATCAGGGAACTTTAAAAGCAGTGCAAAAAGACCACCTGCATAAACAGTAATGATGTGGGCACCTACCCTGGACTCAGGGCTGACTCTCTTTCTTATGTTTACATTAACGGTTGTAAATCCTGCATGTGACTTCAAGTTCTGCCACTGATTAGCTATTTGGGTTTTGGCCAATGAGTTACCTTCTCTGGGCTTAATTTTCCTCACCTTAGAATAAGGATCATACTACCACACAGGGTGGCTGTGAGGGGTAAATGAGATTAGTGAGTATCAAAGTGTTTCACCACTGTGAGGGGCTTTATATGGTCATGGTCATGTCACTGTACACGGAAGCATCAGTCCACCTGGATGATTTAGTGTGTTGGTTAAGAACATGAACACAATTGCCTGGACTTAAATGTTAGCTCTGGAACTTGCCAAATGTGTGAATTTGGTCATGCCAACTTACCTCTCTGTGCCTCGACTTTTCCTTTTTAAAAGGGGGATAACGTGGGGAAGAATGAAGGGGGGGAAATCAGAAGGTGAGATGAACCATGAGAGACTATGGACTCTGAAAAACAAACTGAGGGTTCTAGAGGGGAGAGGGGTGGGAGGATGGGTTAGCCTGGTGATGGGTATTAAAGAGGGAACGTTCTGCATGGAGCACTGGGTGTTATATGCAAACAATGAATCATGGAACACTACATCAAAAACTAATGATGTAATGTATGGTGATTAACATAACATAATAAAAAATGGAAAAAAAAGGGGGGATACGTGGATCAAGAAATGAGTAAATGGTAAATAGCATTATTAACATTTACACATATTTTGAATCTTAAAAACATCCCTGCAAAGTAGGCAGCATTATCTCTGCTTCACAAAGGATGAATCTAAGGACGAAGAATCATTTCCTTACAAATAAAGGATTGGATAAAGAATTCAAGGTCCAGAGAGGAGAGGACAACTTCCCCAGGTACATAGGCAGGAAACTGTGGATTGCACCTCTGTCTTTGGTGTGCCTGTCTTTAAAGTCCATGGGCTCCCTTACCATGTTCTTTTTTTTTTTTTTGACGTGACATAACTTTATTTGGCTAGAAAACAAGTAATAGAAGTGAAGTCAGTGATTAAAATTCCAGTTTTCTTACTTTTGAAAGTTATATTCTTTTTATAAAATGAGGCCTATTTTCTATGATTTAGTATTACTACTTTTTTTTTATTTAAATTCAATTAGCCAACATATAGTACATCATTAGCTTCAGATATAGTGTTCAACAATTCATCAGTTACGTATACCACCCAGTGCTCATCACATCACGTGCCCTCCTCAATGCCCATCACCCAGTTGCCCCATCCCCCCCACCGACCTCCCCTTCCAGACCTCCCTTACCATATTCTGCTACATCTAGCTCAGGGCACACAAGGAATTCCATCTATTCACTTTGGTAATTGCACTGCACTAGCTAGGCAAGGTAACCTTGAAGCTAGCTAAGCCTGCAATAGGAATTACTTAACTTGAACCAGTTAGCTTTCTTTGTCTTTTTGTAGAAACAGGTGTCCTGAGAGAATAAGATAGAGGCTGGGAAAATTCTGATGGTTGAAAAATGTAACATCCAGAGTTTGGGAAAATTCTACAGCCTGGCCAGCCAGGTGGCAGCCCTGAGAGCAGGTATCAAAGTGAAAGGAAGAAGCTAAAGACAGACCATTAGTTCACAGTTTGGCCTTGATTTCTACATACATGACAGGAGGAGTTTCTTGCTTGATGACAGGAATGTCCTTTATGAAACCATTTTCTTCCCTTCTTCTTTCCCTATGACTGATCAATGCCATGTATCTCACACTCGCATCCCTTTTGTCCATTCCATGACTCCAGTTTTTCCCCTATGTTCTCTCAGCTTCTGAAATTCCTTAGATAAGTGCCCACAGAATGTCCTACTAAGAAATGATTCTTTGCTCTTTTCTTCTCATTTCCCTGTCAAATATCCTTTCAATTCCCCCCTTATTCTTTCCAATGTTTATTTATTTTTATTTATTCATTTATTCACTTATTTAAAGAGAGGGGAGTGGAGGGGGAGAGGGAGAGAGAAACCCAAGTAGACTCTGTGCTGAGTGTGAAGCCTGATGTGAGGCTCGATCTTACAACCCTGAGATCACACCTGAACCAAGAGTCAAATGCTCAACAAACTGCGCCACCCAGGTGCCCCGTTTTCGATGTTTTAAACTCAGCTTCCTGCTTTTTCTCATCAACAGTTCCTCCACTCACCTACTTTCTTACTTGTTCTCTTTTTAGCTCAAATCCTATTGCAATGTTCATACATAAAATTGTAAATTTTAGAACACAAACAAACAAAAAATGAACACTGCTTCCTGTTTCTATTTATAATCTGTCTGACTGTCTCGGATTTATTTTATTTTTCCAATATTAGTACCCAACTCAATGACCGTGATCATTCACCATTTTTCTGTATTCTTTTGCATGCACTTCACTCTTTTTCTTAGAGCCCAATTCCCAAAAGCAATTTTTCCAGATTAGATCATGCTTTCAGACACTCATTTATTCATTCTTCAATGTTTATTGACTATCTACTATATGTTAGTTACTGTGCTAACCACTGGGCATATTAGATAGACTAAGACAGTTTCTATCCCCAAGGCACACAACCTAGTTGGAGAGATAGAAACCTGGACCACTGGCTAAAATGCAGTGACCAGGGCATGGAAGCTTGCACAAAGTGCATTTTCTGTCATAGTGGGTTATCTTCACAAGCTGAATCTACTGGAGCTATTTCAGAATCATCATCTATCATGACAGTGCAATGGAAAAAAAAAATATTGGACTATAAGTCATAGGGGTTATAAATGCTGCTCTGCAGTTAAGGACTATGCAGTTAATGACCTTGCTGAGCCTCATATCTCATCTATAAGGGAATGAACCAATTCTTTATTCTCTCTATTCTTTGCGGGAGGCCTGGAAAAAGTGTCAGTGAGATAGAGATACAGAGATAGAAATATCCTGGATCTTAAAGGACGGATTAAATTTAATATCTTTATAGTTAAACAATATATATATTTTGAAGTCACTGTGTGTTTTCATTTTTCTTCCTCTAGCTTCTGTAATCTAGATATCTGTTGTTTATCTACTCAGACCTCGCTGTGCCTTTCTGGAAGTACTTTCTCACAGGAATTTATTTTTTTTATTGTGGTCTCAGAGAGGAAGAACCTGATTGCCAGGACAATGATGGCTAACCTGAAAGTGAGCCAGTGTTAGAACTCACTCAAGTGTTCTAGTCTACAAGCCAGGCCTGGCAGGCTCAGTCTTTTTTTTTTTTTTTTTAACATATAATGTATTATTTGTTTCAGGGGTACAGGTCTGTGATTCAACAGTCTTACACAATTCACAACACTCACCGTAGTACATACCCTCCCCAATGTCTATCACTCAGCCACCCCATCCTTCCCACTCCCCTCCACTCCAGCAACCCTCAGGTTGTTTCCTGAGAGTAAGAGTCTCTTATGGTTTATCTCCCTCTCTGGTTTTGTCTTGTTTCATTTTTCACTTCCTTCCCCTATGATCCTCTGTCTTTCTCTGATTGACTTATTTCACTTAGCATAATACCCGCTAGTTCCATCCACATCGTTGAAATGCCAAGATTTCATTTTTTTGATGGCTGCATAATATTCTATTGTATATATGTACCACATCTTCTTTATCCATTCATTAGTTGATGGACATCTAGGCTCTTTCCATAGTTTGGCTATTGTGGTCATTGCTGCTATAAACATTGGGGTGCATGTGCCCCTTTGGATCACTACATTTATATCTTTGGGGTAAATACCCAGTAGTGCAATTGCTAGGTCGTAAGGTAGCTCTATTTTCAACTTTTTGAGGAACCTCCATACTGTTTTCCAGAGTGGCCGCACCAGCTTGCATTCCCACCAACAGTGTAGGAGGGTTCCCCTTTCTCCGCATCCTCACCAACATCTGTCATTTCGTGCCTTGTTAATTTTAGCCATCTGACTGGTGTGTGGTGGTATCTCATTGAGGTTTTGATTTGTATTTCCCTGATGCCTAGTGATGTTGAGCACTTTTTCATGTGTCTTTTGGCCATTTGGATGTCTTCTTTGCAGAAATGTCTGTTCATGTCTTCTGCCCATTTCTTGATTGGATTCCTTGTTCCTTGGGTGTTGAGTTTGATAA
>NC_138373.1:140192953-140220538 GCF_054177405.1 Leptonychotes weddellii | reverse complement strand
AAGCCTTTATTTCCTTGTTGATCTTTTGCTTAGATGATCTGTCCATTTCAGTGAGAGGGTGTTAAAGTCCCTTACTATTATTGTATTATTGTTGATGTGTTTCTTTGATTTTGTCATTAATTGGCTTCTCCCATGTTAGGGGCATAGATATTTAAAATTGTTAGATCTTCTTGTTGAATAGACCCTTTAAGTATGATGTAGTGTCCTTCCTCATCTCTTATTATAGTCTTTGGTTTAAAATCTAATTTGTCTGATATAAGGATTGCCACCCCAGCTTTCTTTTGATGTCCATTAGCATGGTAAATTGTTTTCCACCCCCTCACTTTCAATCTGGAGGTGTCTTTGAGTCTAAAATGAGTCTCTTGCAGACAGCATATTGATGGGTCTTGTTGTTGTTTTTTTTATCCAATCTGATACCCTGTGTCTTTTTGTTGGGCCACTTAGCCCATTTACATTCAGTGTAACTATTGAAAGATATGAATTTAGTGCCATTGTATTGCCTGTAAGGTGACTGTTACTGTATATTGTCTGTGTTCCTTTCTTGTCTACGTTACTTTTAGGCTCTTTCTTTGCCTAGAGGACCCCTTTCAGTATTTCTTGTAGGCCTGGTTTGGTGTTCCAAAATTCTTTTAGTTTTTGAAGCTTTTTATCTCTCCTTATATTTTCAATGACAGCCTAACTGGATATAGTATTCTTGGCTGCATATTTTTCTCATTTAGTGCTCTGAATATATCATGCCAGTCCTTTCTGGCCCTGGCAGGCTCAGTCTTGGTGCAAGGCTAATCTTATTAGTTACTAGCTTCAACTGAACCCTCTGAGTATAAAGATGATTAACATTGCAAAAGGCATTTCTGTTTTCATTATCCCATTCTTTGGTCTAATATTACAAAAAGGAATGCCAGATGTTCTCTCTATAGAAATAGATAACCCCAAAGACAGAGCTTGTGAAGTTAGGGGATGTCAAGTACATCTAGCCAACATTTTAATTTTTGCTTCATTTATAAGTCTGAAGCAACATGGTCAAGTTTCCTAACTTATTGTTAGGTATTCCCATTGCAGGAGTATGCCAGTTTCCCATTCATATCATTCTTACAGGAAATCATTACTCAAATAGTTAGGGTATAGCTGCTACCCCTCAAAAATAAGAAATGGCTCCCGAGAAACAATGGGATTACTATTCATTGTATTTTCCAACATGTTAATTTATTTTGATATCCTGAGTTTAACTTTTTTAGCTACAGTGTCCATCATTATGAGGTAGCAGAGGTGGAGGGAACACTACAGCAAGAGCAGTTATCTGGATCACCATTCTTGCTCTCAGAGTTATTCTTAAGATAGTCAGGGCCAAGCCAGTCAACTTATCAGTCTTTGCTTTCCACTGAAATAATACAACTGAAAGCTGAATTGAAAAATGCTCTGCAGCATACAAGTTATGATTTTTACCATTATTGTCAATGAGTCATTAAGTTTTAACAATCCAGAGACACCTTTGGAAACCAACAACAACTTTAAAGGCACTTTTACCCAGCCCTACTGCACATACTATTTCTGTTATCTAATTACATGGGCTCAGCACTTTTAAAATATTGTCTGTTAAGACATAACCCAAAATGTGATTTAGGAGCATACACTGCCTTAGGCCATGCAAATGTAGGAGGATGAGAATCCTCTAACCCTTGTCCCAATCTTGGATTTTAACAATGAACCAGTAACCTGTCAGTGCCTTTCCCAGTTAGCCTTTGGAGCACACAGTGGTATCTAAGCTATGAGTACATTTAATGCATTCCTTTTTAGAGATTCCAGGATGTTTTATCTTCCATTACACCATCATGGTGGCTGATGATGCTAAAGAAGACATAGTGGACTTTGGCTGTGGAGAAACTAGAGTAAAGGGAAATTTCTTTCTCTGGGAAATAAGGCTACCAGTAGTAATTGATCCCCTTGCAGTGCCTGTTGGGAAAATAACAAGAAGCATCTGTATTGAAGTAAAGACCTGAGCTCTTGCAAAGACTCCCTGGTAATGGATTTGTGAGAGAGAATTCCTCACCCCAAGTCATGGCCTACCTCAGGGTTATGAATATGTTTATACAGAGCTATATTCTCGGAAACCACTCATCTTATTGAGGACCAATTTCAAAGCTGGGTCTTGATCTGAGCCAACCTCTTCAAAATGAGGTCACCACCAATTCTTTCATTCCTAGACACTAAGTTCTATGAGAACAAGACCCATGCCTGATTTTCTTAACACCTCTGTCTCTAGGGCCAAAAATGGGACCAGGCAGTAGAGACTGAAATTTTATGGTATGACTAAAATAAATGCCCCAGAGCAAAGGATCGTATTGCCTGTGATCTTGAGTTATCTGTAGAACACTAGAGCTATACCTCTTAAGGCTTTCTAAAATGGAATCTAGCTTTCTGATTTCTTTGTATTTTGATGTCACATTTGTTTTCTAATGTTTCCTGCCCCCAGAGGAACTTACAAACTAAAGATGATAGTGTGTATACATGAGAAAGTAGGCAACCACTCAGATATTTTGTATGCTCCTGGGGAGCAGTATAGAGAGGTGACCCTTGAGCTGTCTTAGTGTTTTCCCTCCAGAACTCTAATTGCATAGAGGTCCTCAAAAATATAATAATATCTACTTCAATTTCTACTTACTTAATTTAAGAGCATAAAGAATAAAAATACTTTTTTAGATGGTCTCACATTACTTTTTTGCGTGATGAATCTAGGGCTTTGCATCCAACTATTTAAAGATTCAAATTTCAAAGAGGGAGATAAACCAGAGACTCTGGACTCTGAAAAACAAATTGAGGATTGCATAAGGGAGGGGGGTGGAGGGGTGGGGTAACAAGGTGATAAGCATTAAGGAGGGCACATGATCTGAAGAGCACTGGGTGTTATAAGCAACTAATGAATCATTGAACACTACATCAAAAAATAATCATGTGCTACTATATGTTGGCTAATTGAACTTAATTAAAAAAAAGTAGAATCAAAAGTAAACCCTCCCCCCAAAAGATTCAGATTTCAAAGTGTTCAGATTTACAAATAAAACCACAAAAACCCGTGTTTATTTAACAAATATTCACTGAGCAGTCACTGTATGCCAGGCACTGTGCTCAAGCTGGGATAAAATAATGAGCAAATCACCAGAAGATGCTCTGCCATTATGGAGCTAACAGGGAGACAAATAAGTTAGTAGATAATGCTACTTTGCAAAAGTATTTAAGCCAGTGGAAGCAAATCAATCAAGAAATCCTAGAAGAGGTAATGAAAAGGAACTACTTAAACAAATAGGTAAAGATAGTAGCAAGAGGGTGAAGAGAAAGAGAGAAAGCTTCCAGGCACAGAGAGCAGCATTGCAGGGCCAAGGAGAGCAAGGACGTCCAACCTTCAGTAAACCCCATGTAATACCATTTAATTCAATATAGCAACTATTTATTTGGTATCCACTATTTGCCTAACCCTCTGCCAAGTACCATGAAAAGTATAAAAGATGCATACTAATATGTATCTTTCCCTAGAGGATACATGAGCTCATTGGGCGCTCAAAACTGAAGATCTGAAATATTAAGAAAAAAACACTTGATCATATAGGGTAAATTGCCAAAATCAGGCCTAGAGGAAAATACTTGGTGAAGAAGAGATAATAATATGGCCTGGGGCTGATTCTAGAGAAATGTGTTACAGAATATCCAATAAATTATATTCATTATTGCTGTTTGCCATTTAATGTCTTATAAAAAGTAAGATCAACAAATAATTTCTGGGCACTTACTTTACCTTGCTCACTACCTCCTCCCATCAACACACACACACACACACACACACACACTCGTATTTAATCTGTAACCAAGTTGCCCTTGTTTGACCTTTATCATCTCTCACCTAAACTATCTATCACAAACCTCCAGTTATAAAATAAAAAGTCATGGAGATGTTAAGGTTCAGCAATGATGACTATAGTTAATAAGACTGTATTGCATATTTGGAAGTTGCTAAGAGAGTAGATCTTAAAAGTTCTCATCACAAGAAAAAAATTTTTTTTTGAAACTATGTATGGTGACTGATGTTAACTAGACTTATGATGGTGATCATTTTGCAATATATACAATTATTAAATCATTATGTTGTACACCTGAAACTAATATAATGTTATTTGTCAATTTTACCTCAAGAGGGGAAAAAAGCTTTTTCATAGATCTATCAACCTCAAATATTCTTTTCAAATTCACCCTCAATCCTGCTGTCAGTAATCTTTTAAAAAACCATATTTAATAATCTTCTCTGCCTAAACACCTTTGAGAGCCCCCAGGTTTCTTATAGAGTAAATGCAGTGTCATCAACGTGTCATTCAAGCTCTCTCATTCTCTGGTTCTAGACTGTGTTTCCAGCTTCGTCCGCTGCCTGTTTCACCCTGTTTTCAGGCCATGGTCTGCCACAGTGGTCTTCTGCCTGTTAAAATCCTATGCACACTAAAAGTCTGTTCCTAAGATTTATTAGTGTTTATATACATATTAGAATGCCTTACTGGATTTCACATTACTTTTTTGCGTGATGAATCTAGGGCTTTGCATCCAACTCTTTAAAGATTCAAATTTCAAAGAGGGAGATAAACCAGAGACTCTGGACTCTGAAAAACAAATTGAGGATTGCATAAGGGAGGGGGGTGGAGGGGTGGGGTAACAAGGTGATAAGCATTAAGGAGGGCACATGATCTGATCGCTAGTAAGTGTCTAATAAGTATTGGATTAAATTGATGTACTTTAGAAAATATAAATATATTAACTCCTGATGGCTAGTAAGTGTCTAATAAGTATTGGATTAAATTGATGTACTTTAGAAAATATAAATATATTAACTCCTGATGGCTAGTAAGTGTCTAATAAGTATTGGATTAAATTGATGTACTTTAGAAAATATAAATATATATCTGCATATGCACATGTATATCTATCTATGTATCTGTCTATCTATCTATCTATCTATCTATCTATTCTCCAGGAACTTACAATCCATTAATTGTAGTAGGTAGCTATTATTTATGGTATATTGTCACTGCTAGAACAGTTGCAAAAAAAAAAAAAATCACCTGCCCTTCAGGGATTTAATAGCTTAGTAGAAGAATGATATGAATGAGTCAAAGATATTTATATTTATATAAAGATTATTATATATTTATAATATATAAATATATAATAATATATAAATATTATATATAATATATAAAACTATTATATATAATATATAAAACTTATACAAAGTTTTATAAAAAGTTTTATAAAAAGGCATCAGGGCAATTGGTTGGTTGATTGATCCCTTTCTTGTTCTAAAAAGTATTTAAAATAGCTTATAAAAGACATCAAATAACTTAAAAATATATATGTAGGATGAAAGTAAAGCAGAAATATGGGCTATCACATGAGTTGGACCTTGAAAGATCAATAGAATTTTGAATGTTGCAAGAAAAAAATTAAGGTGAAGGTGAGGACATAAGAAATTGAGAAAGGAGAGATGCTGCAGGCATTCATGATGGATAAGCTCAGACCACTCACAAGAGGGGGTGTTCTTGTAAGACTGAGGGATGTAAAGGTAAGATTGGAGACTTGGAGGATCCTCATCAAGGAATTTTTATAGGAACCTCCAAGAGAAAGAATTGCCATTTGAGAGCAGTCTATCAGTAGTTAAATGATGTGAATCCGTAGAAAATTTGTTCAGCACAGTTGCCTAACTTTTCCCACCAGTTTTGCAGCTCAGCTTGAGGAGTAGAAACAGCCTGAGGAATTGACATGCATCAATGATGGCAGAAGTACAGGCCTTGTAGGCCTGCAGGGTCCTTGCCGCACACACACACACCCCCACCCCCTGCAGCACACCCCTCCCTCCAGGTGCAGAGGATGCACTGTCTTACTCAAGGCCTGCCCCGCTCCCTCCATGAGTTTTCCCCTTCCTCTCCTGCATCTCAAACTTTCCCTCTCCACTAGTATTCTCTTCCTTTTGCCTGGAAACTTGCTTAAGTGTCTCCTATTCTTAGGCAAAAAAAGAAAGAAAATAAAGCAACTCTCCCTTGATCTTGCTCCTTTTCCGGCTGTGCTCCAAATTTTCTCCTCCCTTACTTGTTCAACCTTCTCAAAAGAGTAGTCTATATTCACTGTCTCCGCTTTTCTTACTTCACAATCCTCTCAGATCCGGCTTTTGTTCCCACAGTTCTCCCCAAAAGACTCCTCCTGTGATCCCTCATTGGCTGCTCTATATTACTAAATCAAAGGAACTTTTCCACTTCCTTTAGGATCTCTCTGCCATATTTAACAGCTGGTTCACGTCCTCATTTGTGAAACTCTTTACCCTTTTTGTTTCCATGGCAACATACTCTCTTTCTCCTCATTACCTTTGTCTTCTCCTTCCCTCTTTCAGGGTGTCTACCATGGGTGCTTTCCTCTGTCTCATAGTTACCACCTAGAGACTCTGGTCACCTCCAAATCTACAACTCAACCCAAACCTCTCCCCAAACTTCAGCCCCACCTAACTGCCTGCAGACATCTCCACCTGCCAGTTCCATAGCCCTTTCTTCCCCATTCCACCTCCAAAGTTTTTACCTTCTTCTGAAGTCATTTCACACCTGGGTCCTTAACCATCAGTTACCCCAAACGAGAGACCTGACAATCATCCTTGCTCCTTCCTTCCACTCACTCCTACATTTAATCAATAATCAAGCCCAACCAGTTTTAACTCCTCAGTATTTCTTTAATTCAAAGCCTTCCTTGCTACTGCTGCCCTAGTTGAGACCTTCATTGTCTCTTGTATTATTGCTACAAAAGCTTTTTAAACAGGCTCCAGCTTCTCATCTCCAGTTTTATCCCTTCAAATCCACACTTCAAATAGCCACTGGTGTATTTTTTCTAAATTGTAAATCCAGTCATCTCATTTCTAGGTATAAAAACACCATTCAGGGGCGCCTGGGTGACTCACTTGGTTAAGCATCCAACTCTTGGTTTTGGCTCAGGTCATGACCCCATCAGTCATGACCTTGAGCCCTGAATGGGGCTCCCCACTCAGGAGGAGCCTGCTTGGATATTTTCTCCCTCTGTCCCTTTACCCACTCGTGCTCTCTTTCTCTCTCTCTCTCAAATAAATAAAATCTTTAAAAAAATAAAACAAAAACATTCATTCACAAATTGTCCAGAGCTATAGGATGAAGGCCACTTAGTATCCTAGTTGACAAAGCTAGCTACTTGGTCTTTCCCTGATTAATAGTAAACTACTTGCTGTTTTTCACTCTCACTACACTGTTTGTTGTCTCAGTGCCTTTGTTCATGCTATAACCCATCCATGCAATGCCTTCTCCTCCCTGCCTCTGCCATTTTTCTATATCCTGGCTAACTTTTACTAATCACTTAGTAGGAAACAGAGATGTCACCTGCCCCAAAATGTCTTCCTTGATTCGTGCCTTTGCCTTCAGAAATGTTTTTTACTGTATAGCCATAATTATTGCACTTGCTGTCACAAAAAATAATTACCTATTTATGTGCTGTCTTCCTCCCAGCTCCCACCCTCACTGACTGTATTCCTTTAGGAGAGAGAGCATCTTAATCACTTTTGAATTCTCAATGCCTAACAAAGTATGTGCAGCATGATAAACACTCAGTACGTTATGAAAAACAGTATAAATAAATGTGAGAATAAGAGAATAAGTGAATGAATGAATGAATGAATAAAAGAGCCCCAGAAGACCATGCAAATTACAATTTCATAATTTTAAGCCAATCTCTAGAACTACAAATGGAATTTATATCTAGTTAATGTCTAGTGAAGCATCATCCTTGGTAAGGTTAAATGACCTCTGTAGTTTCAAAGAGGATGGTCCCCATTTCTTCTTTTCTACCTTCTTAGAAAGATAAAGATAAAGCCACAGATAACTGGATAGAGAGTAAGCTGTTCATGGGTCAGTCCAACCATTCTTCCTAACTTGAGCTTACAGATACTCCAGAGTTTACAGATACCTGTGGAGTGATGCAGGGACCAGGTGATTTTGCAGAACTTACACCCTGGGAGCATGTCCAACTACATAGTTTGTGGGACCCAGTGCAAAATGAAAATGTAGGACCCCTCATTAAAAAGGTGGGAGTAAAAGTGCCATCAAAATTACATAAAGGTTTTTTCCTTTCTTTCTTGTGTTTTTCCAAGCTTGTAATGGTGTTTTTAAATTTACTATTTATTTAGTATTCTGAGTAAGGAAAAATGAAAATTTTTTCTTATTAGCATGAATTTGGCCATTTGTTTTTATATTGTGAAATGCCAATTTTATTTTTTTTAAAGATTTCATTTATTTATTTGACAGAGAGAGAACACAAGCAGGGGGAGTGGCAAGCAGAGGGAGAGGGAGAAACAGGCTCCCCGCAGAGCAGGAAAAGCCCAATATGGGACTTGATCCCAGGACCCTGGGATCATGACCTGAGCCGAAGGCAGTCACTTAACCAACTGAGCCACCCAGGTGCCCGAAATGCCAATTTTAAAACACAGATATCAAAGTATTTAATTTGTATGTAGAATCACCAAAATCACACAACTTTTATTTCATAGCTTTAATCCAAAGGGTGCCTTGAGCTGGCCAAAAGAGACGAATACAAACCAAATCGGGAAGGTTGAAAGTTGGAAGGAAGGAAGAAGGTTTGTAGGCAAGGTAGTGCTCCCAGGCACAAGATACTTGCAGGGAGTGCAGACTCTCACAGGCACCTAGGACCCTGCCTCCTAATACAGACACAAGTGCCTCACTGCAGAGCCTGATATCTGCTGAGCCCCACCTTCCAACAGCCCTCTGACCAGTGCCCAGCACCTTGAACTGGGCAGGGTCTGGGGAAGTCAAGCTAGGCATCTCCTTTTCCTAGGGGCCCATCATTTGAACCTATGGGAGACAGGGGACCTCCAACGATTTTTAAATCTCTGCGTCAGGACATGTTTGGTACCTGAATCAAGGGTAGACTTTGGTTCACTACCCACCAGACATGCCATGGTGCTGCCAGCCAGTGGGGGAATAAGAGACATTATACCTCACGCTGAGGTGCCATAGAGTATGAATGCCTAATCTCAACCCATCCTGTGCCAGTGCCCACAACCCTGCTGGAGGTGGAGAGCAGGGCATCAGCAGTTTTTTTTTTTTTTTAAGATTTTATTTATTTATTCATGAGAGACAGAGAGAGAGAGAGCAAGAGAAGCAGAGGGAGAAGCAGGCTCCCAAGGAGCAGGGAGCCCGATGCGGGACTCGATCCCAGGACTCTGGGATCATGACCTGAGCCGAAGGCAGACGCTTAACCGTCTGAGCCACCCAGGCGCCCAAGGCATCAGCAGTTTTAGGACCAGGTAGAAAGGGGGCCAGGCAGGGCCTAGGGCCAGTGAGCCTAGGAAGCAGTGAAGAGCTTTTCAGTAGAACCCATCACTGAGTCATGGTGAGAAACCCCAACACATACTCCATTGTCCTATCAGTCTTCACTTACAAAATACAAAGCCAAAGAAAAAATGCTGAAGAATTTCAAGACAGCAACCACAGAGCATTAAAACCCCAAGCACAGGGCCCTTCTGAGCCTGGGGCCCAGTGGGATGCCCAATTAAATGACTTGCCCATGGCCAAAAAGCTAAGTAAATGGCAGAGCTAGGAATAAAATCTACATTTTTTTTTCCACCACACATGCTGCCTCTTTCAGAATAGACTATTTCTGGCAAAAACAACATGAAACTAGAAGATTTACAGCTCTATGTTCCTAACAAAAAAAATGAGAAAAAAAGTAGTTCCTAGCAGGCACGCTTTATTTTTAGCAATATTACTTTATAGTTTATGAAGCAATTCCATAAACATTATGTACCACGTCCCTAAAAGGTAGGCGTCATTGGTATCTCCATTTTAAGATGAAGAAAGGAAGCTTACTTGCCCAGAGTCCCTCAGCTCTTAAAAAGCAAAACTGCAATGTGAACCCAGGAGCTCCAAATTCCATCCTCTTTATTAATCTCCAGTTCCTCAGTAGAGATAATGGGAAAGAGAGCTGATGCAGACCACGGGGCTAGTAAGGAGAAACTCCCCCCATCTGATCTTTGTGAGGCGATTCCATGTGGAAGACACTTGTCTGGAAACTATGGGATGTGGGGGCATCTAGTTATCTGCTCCCATCATCCCCTTTATGGCCACCTCAGTTGTCACAGCAGCCCTACCACTTCCTGTGTGATCTCAGCCAAGTTTCTAGTTATCTCTCAACTTTAGTTTTCTCACCTGTAAAATGTGAGTATTAATAATAATATCTATTTCATAGAATTTTTCTGAATATTAAAGCAGTGTCCAGCCCACAGTCAACACCCAATGAATGTTGCCAGTCATTATTATTATTACTACTGTTATTATTATTAATTCAGTGGGTGCAGTTGGCTGAACCCAACCAAGTCTCTGTCCTCTCTCATCATTATATAAATGTCTATTTATACTTAACACTCATTTAAAGAAAATAACTTCCCCCATATATGGAGAACTATTCTTCAAACAATATGAGTATATGAGTAGATTTACTCCCAGCTAGAACCTCCAGAACAGATGCTGTGTTAAAAAGGAACATCTGGTCCACTTTTATCATTGTTCAGTTGAGAAAATGAAGTCCCAAGGAACTTAAAAGACTTTTCTAGGTTTACACAGTTAATTAGTGATAAGTCAGGACTCCTAATTCAGTGCTCATTTCCAATGAATGTTGCTTCCATAAGACTAAACATAACTACATTGCTATTATTGCCTTGAAATATACCTCTGCTTTTTCATAATGCAACATGCTTATGAGAACTATATATTCTTCTTATTTTATTCATTGTAATTGACCCTGATAATCATTATAATGATTATTATACCACAGATAATGGTTTAAATTCATTTGTGCTCCTTGAACACATAAACCAAAAGCTATACCAGTATTATTTTCACAGTGTGTTCTCTTTTTCCCTGTCGGAAAGGAAATATTTTTGAGCCATATGGGATCCTAATTCTCTGAATGCTTTTAGATTATCAGATGTCTCAACTGACAGTCCTGGATGAAAATCAAATCATGAGAATTTGCAAAACTGAACAAAATTAAGAACATTTTGGTGTTATCGTGTACCGGAAATTCCATCTTTATCCTTTCTTCAATTAGGAAAAAAAATCAGACATCCTAAATATTAGAATTTTCAGCTCAAACTTTTCAACCCTTTTGCTGCAAACTTACTTGGTGATCCTTAGACTGGATATTTTTATAAACTTATGGTTCATGTTTTTTTACTTAGTATTCATTCTTTCAAGCTTTTATTTTATTCAAAATTTCAGCAAAATCTAGGTAATAGGGAAGATGCAAAGATGCTTAGGTCATGATCATTTCTCCCAAGAATTTTGCTATCCAATGAAGAGTATAGGACATATAACACCAAGTAGAAAGAAATAAGAGATTCTATGGCCTATTTAGCATCTGCTTTAACTTAGACAAGAGGTGTCCATTTTTAATAATGCTCAAATTAATATGAAGGAATTTATGATGGGTTTGGTACCAGTGAACTTCTCTCTTTAATTAGAAAAAATAGACAAGGGGACATTTAATAATATTCATCGTGAGAAAAGGTGTCTCCCTTTCTCCTATATCTTGTTCTTGTTTAGTGAAGAAAATGATAGGAGGAAATGAGGAAAGAGTATCCATAAGTATAGATGCCATACAGAGAACATGGGTGTTTGTGTGCCTTGGCACAAATTTTCCCTTTGTATTCAACCCAAGGCCAAATGATGGAGCCACACAACTCTATAACAGCCCAAAGGACTCTTCTGAGTTGTGATTTCACTCAGCGTTCTTTAACCCCTTGGTTGGGTTAGCCTCCTGCCTGTGTAACCCACAGTGACCATTTCCTCATACTTAATTCCAGTGTTGTATTTTGTCTTAGTCCATGCAGGGTGCTATAACAAAATACCATAGACTGCTTGGCTTAAAAACAGTAGCAACTTATTTCTCACAGTTCTGGAGGCTACAAGTCCAAGATGAAGGCACCAGCAGATTTGGTGACTGATAGGGGACCACCTCCTAGTTCATAGATGGCCATGTTTTCCCTGTGTCCTCACATGGCAGAAGGAGCAAGGGTGCTCTCTGAAGCCTCTTTTATACAGCACTAATTCCATTCAGGAGGGCTCTACCCTCAAGACCTGACCACCTCCCAAAGGCCCCACTTCCAAATATCATCACACTGGGAATTAGGTTTCAACATATGAATTTGGAGGGGACACAAACATACAGTGAGTTTCCCCAACACCACATTTTTTATATAAAGCAAGCCAAAACAAAGTTTTCATGGGGGAAAAAATGTTTTATACTGAAGACATTTCAAGAAAAATGTCTTCAAGACCAAAACTAAAACCAAAATAAATGTGGAGAAAAGTCAAGAATATTCTGGTCATCTGTTTCAATAGGGTAATCACCATTCACTGCCCACCAAAGGCATTCCAAGTTACTAAGGACCTAACCACAAACTTTTTGACATCTCAAGATTTCGGGGAAGTCACACACCCAGGCCAACCTAACAAACCCCCCAAATGTTCTCGCTGTTTCTGCTCTGTTAAGATTATAATGTGTTCAAATTTTAAGTGTAAAAATTCTTTCCTATAAAAACTCAAATTTATGTAAAAATGTGCTTCCTTTAGAACCACAATGACTATACAATCTCTGGATGCCTGTCATCTTCAATTAGAAGCTAAAAGCCACTCCCAGATTTAAAATCTGTCAACTCCATCAACACTTTGGTAATTTCACAACCAGCAAATGTGAACAGAAACCAAAATCCATAGGAAATAAATTACTTCAGTAATTATTTCTGTGAGATTTCATAATTTGAAGTCGAAATAGAACAAACAAATCTATAGATGGACACGCACACACCCTCCCAATTTTGTTCTGATAACTTTCATTCTTTCTAATATCTTCTTTGTGGTTATCGCACCCAGGTCTGTCTAAGGTAAATTGTGAATACCCCTTATGACCTCTATTACATGCCATAATCCACATCCTCGTCATTATTTTCACTAACAGATCAGCACTGGCCAGAGCCACTTGTATGCAAAATATGGAGACAGCTTTAAATAACTTTTCTTATTTAGGGACTAACTCTCCCATAACTCATACTTGCCTGCTTACAGATATCCAATAGGGTTATTTGTTTTTGGTGGTTCACCAACTGTGAACCCATCTCTGTCACTTTATATGAACAATTGACCAAACTCATCAGGGGAAAGTCCACAGTCACTTTCTTAGGGACATACAAGGATACCAGGTGAATTTCTCCCTTTTAATCAGAAAAGCAAAAGTTTTTCCAGAAGTTCCCCACTGAGCAAATTTTGTCACATGTCCACTCATAGCTTCAAGGGAGGTTGAAACAATTTCTCCAGCCTCCATAGTAGAAGATAGCAAGGGAGAAGGGGATCAGACTACCAACAATGTCTACAACTTAGAAATAGAAATGCTGAGTCCAAGGAGTATGGATGTTTATATTTTAACAAGTATTATTCAATCTCTATCCATAGTTGTATCAATTTAGACACTATATCAAAGACCATTCTAACTTTCATCTTTGCCATCTGGCTTTTCTTTCTGATTCAAATGAAAGATTATATTTAGCTTGGAAATTTGACTCCCCAGTGAAGCCAATTCCTGTGGTTCTCCAACAGGTCATATTTCATCCCATTTTCCTCAGATTTCAGTGTCTCCAGGCTATCGTTTCAATTCAGGCTGTTGAGCTCAAGTTCCATGTCACCCAATTCCTCCATCCATTCTTCACACCATAGCCAGATATAGTAAAAAATATAAGTCAGTTTATGTCCTTCAGTGTTTTCCATTGCACTTAGAATAAAATCAAAGCCCTTATCAGGATCCCCGTTATGTATGCCCTGTTTCCCCTCCAATGTCCTCTTCCCTCTCAGTCACTATATTTAGTCTTATTAACCTTCTGTCTACTCCTAGACTATATCTGGCTGTTTCCCATCTCAGTGCCTTTATACCTACTCTTCCTTCTACAATGCCCTTCTAATGGCTCTTTCTGTGGTTTGGTTGCTCCTTTTAATCCCTCATGTCTCAATTTACATATCACTTTCTCAGAGAGGCTTTCTTGACCATTCTTTCTAGCATAAATCTCCTTTGTATTTTTTTTTTTACCACAGCACTGTATTAATTTTCCTTAGAGCAATTTTTACTAGACATGTGAACTTGGACAAATTATTAACTTCTCTGTGTCTTCAATTCCTATTTGTAAATAAGGGTAATAACTGTACCAACCTCAGGGGTTTCTGTAAACAATAAACAAAGTAAAGCTCTTAATATTTCTTGGCCTATATAAAACTTTGCTAAATAATAATTACTTGCATTATTTTTTGTTTGGTTATTTTCCTGTTTTCCCCACTAGACTATAAACTCTAAAAGCAGAGGGACCTTGTCTGCTCTTTTCTCAGTGTGTCTCAGAACCCAGCCTAGTACCTGGCACATAGTAAGTGCTCACAAAATATTAGGTGAACAAATACATGTTGAATAAATGAATTAGTGGCAAGTCCTACCTCAGTGGAAGCTCTGATTGTGGATTGGACTCTGCAAGTTCATTTTCAGTGTTCAGTAGCCTCTTCTGTAAGGCTTCCAGATTAAGCAAATAAAAATATACAATCCTGGGTAAATTGGAATTTCTGTGTTTTATCTGGCAACCCTACTTTCCTCACTACCACCTTCACCCTTAATAAGCAATACTTTCTCTCATTCTCTCCCTCCCTGCTTTCTCTTCCTCTTTGCTCCTTTCCTCCTACATTTATTTGACTATTTCTGAATATAGTTCAGTATCAGGTAACCTCATCATCCTTAAATCTGTAGATATCCACTCCTTGAGGACAACCATCTCTTTGATGGATTAATGAGTCGCCTTTATGACCGGTCTCCCAATTCCCACAGGACTAAATTATCCACCTTCACCGTGACAGGCTCCTTTAGCCAGGATAGCCTTCTCAGGGGACTGCATTGACTCTTTTCTCTGGATTCAGACTATATTAAGTTAGGGACACAAATGTCCTTGATACATTCCCAGGCATTTTCTACCTTACTGGATAATTTTCCAACATCCTGGCCTTGAAAGAGACCTAAAGAAAAGAAATCCAATATGTCCTTTCCCAGTTGACCAGACAGATAGTTTGACAAGGGCTCTACAGAAGAGCTGAGAAGTGCCAAGTTGATGCCATGCTATTATTTTCCACCTCGCAGCACAGTCCTGGCTCAGCATGAGAAGTTACTTGGTGCTTTAGCCAGACTCTGTCACTTATATTAACATGCTCTAGATTGCGCTAAGGCAGTTGGAAGAACTAACCGCTTAACCTTTCAGAATAATTTATTTGAAATAAAATGTGTTGGAGAAACCATGGCAGTCACTTCCAGTGGTCTGTCAATATATATGAAAGGCTGTGGTGAAAATAGCATCACAGGAGTTACTTCTTGGCAGTGTTACACATCCATTGACTGGAATCTCCATCCAGAAAATGTCCTCTACTGAACATTTGGTTCCTTTACTGTAGCAAAGGAAACATGGGTGTCACAGTCTGAAAGAGTAAAACATTGATCCCAGATCCATTGTATTTCAACTGTGTGAACTAGCTAGATGGTTTCATAGCTCTGGCACTCAGTTTCCTTGTCTGTGATATGAAGGTATTGCCTCATATCTTATAACCCTATAGTAAGGTTTCTAAATAAGGTAGACAAAGTACCAGGTACTCAGTGAGTGCTCAGTGCCTGCTAGTTAACATTAATCATTTTAGGCACTTTTTTTCTGCATCAGAGTATGTGGCTGTGTTGGTTATACTCGGGAGCAAATTGTCTTTGTTTCTCCAGAGAGGAGCTTCCTTTTAGAGCTCTGTATCACCAGTGAGAGACCACTTGCAAGAGGAGCCTGTTGTAAACACAAAGGTGCCATGTTCCTCTTCTGTTAAGGGCAAGGTGTCCAAACTAACCTAATTGCTGCTTATTTTTCTCTTGTAAGGTAGTGGGGAATGTTCAGCATATTAGATAGAAGAACAAAACTCAGATACATGCCAAGATTATGTACGGCCTACCCAAGGAAAAAAATTTTTTTCAACTTCACAGCTTGTGATTGGAAAAGGACACAGGACAGCTGCTAACTCTTTTCATCTCCACTTTTGGCATGTTCTTCTAATAGCTCTCCTGTCACAGTCTGCAGCTCAGTGGAAACTAAATGAGTAGGATTGAGGTGTCTCCCCCAGCCCCATCCCCACCCCCTGCTCAGATTCAGCTATTGGGAAAGACCATTTAAAGAATTTAATATCCGCCCTACCCCTTTGGGAATGGTGTAACTCAGCTAGACACCACGCTTCAAAAGAGAGAGGGAAGTTAAAGCTTTGCAGTTAGTTAGGGAACGTTTAGACAAGAAAACCCCCCCCCAGGTCCCTGCCAGCCCTGATTCCATGATTCAGTGAACAGAGAGGACTGGAGCAGAGGAGGGAAGAATAGGTCAGACAACTTTCCAAATTCTGTTCTATAAAGAAAGATTCATTGTTGCTCAAACGTTGTGAAATCAAACAAAATATGTTGGAACACTTGCTTTCAAATGTGAATTTCATATGGCTCTAAAGCAAAATGCAAATGGCTTAGGTCTTGCCACGTTTTTTTGCTGAACCTTTTCTCTCCTACATTAACCCCACTGGAGGCAGTGTCAGGTAATAGTTATGAGAAAGGCTACTATTAGCTAAGGGAGCACATTAAGTACCTACCTTAGAGAGCTATGGTGAGATTAAATAAGATAATATGTCTAAGGCATTTCGAACAGTGCCTGATGGGGCACCTGGGTGGCTCAGTTGGTCAAGTGTCTGCTTTCAGCTCAGGTCATAACCTCAGGGTCCTGAGATCGAGCCCCACATCAGGCTCCCCGCTCAGCGGTGAGTTTGCTTTTTCCTCTCTCACTCTCACTCTCTCTCAAATAAATAAATAAAAATCTTCAAAAAAAAAAAAAAAACAGGGCCTGGCACAGAATAAGAACTCAGTAAGTGTGTAATTTACTTTATGTTTACACCAACTGCGATTGGTATGAAAATTGAAAGAAGACAGTAGGTGTTCATAAGCCTCAGATTTTCATATGCATGTATCTGGAAAAAAGTAAAAACATACAAATAAGTTTTGTTCACAACCTTGTTTCTTCTTGTGAGACTGGTGGATTAACATCCTTAAAAATGAATAGGCTTCCTCTTGCATCTGTGAAACTTGACCAAGACAGTACAAGTTACTGTATAAATGACTTTGAAATCTTATACATAATTCTAAAATCTACATGAACACATGAACACACTCAAATGAATTAGAATTGTAACTTATGAAATCATCAAACCTTGCTCATTAACAAATAAATACCTGATTACTTAAATTCCTTTTCTCTCTCTCTCCATAGCTTCAGAACAGATATTCCAAAGGGGAAATAGCCTTGAAAAGTAAGAGGGAATAACTGGTAGTATAAAACTCATTATAATCATGTGAGGCATAAATACTAATCTTAAAAAAATAATTCTAAGATATAGATTATTTATTAAAATATATACTGTACATATATAAGATGCTCTCTAACTTATTGCTCAATAATGTGACATTTATTTGAATCAATAATCCAAATGGTCTAAAGAATCTAAGAAACTCTTCATAAGCTAAGAATGTGAAAATCTAGTCAAGTTGTGAACAAGAAATTCCATTGCCATAGACAGAGTATTTTCAAATGGAGGGCTAAGGTAGAGAGGTAAAAAAGTATACTGTTTTCTTCCACTGTCATTTCATTTGTGTAAGAAAGGGAATTAAAATTGGAAGAAACACACACACAAAAAAAATTTTTTTAATTTAAAAAAATAAAATAAAATTAGAAAAAGCACATCATCCATTATCTGATTACTTATGGTAACCCATGTTTCCATCTGATAAACAAAATAAAGCTTTCCAACACTGATAGGGAAATTATAAATCTGGGACTTATCCCAATAGTTACCATCCTAATCATGCAGAAAAGACGCATTCGGTTTACTTGTAGGTTGATATCAAATTGACTCAAAGCCTTTATAGAAGCTAAGAGGTACATATTCCAAGAATATTATATATAGTTTTATGCCACCACATCATTTATGCTGTAAAAATATTAAAAATAAACTAAAATATGTGTTTCTCCACGTGTGAGTTTGCAAGATCTTGCTATCATTCTATTATACAAATATTCTATTTTAAATATTCCAGGCCACACAAATTGTGGAGAAGAATCTAGTTTGGTTAGTTATAGAGCAAAAGAAATTTTCTCCAAATTGACAGAATCCTCTCCATTTTTTCAGTCTTGAACTGAAGAGAGAGAATAAATAACATCCAACTTAAGCTTATATTAAAAAGAAACAAGTTCCCGGGTGCCTGGGTGGCTCAGTCGTTAAGCGTCTGCCTTCGGCTCAGGTCATGATCCCAGGATCCTGGGATCGAGTCCCACATCGGGCTCCCTGCTCGGCAGGAAGCCTCCTTCTCCCTCTCCCACTCCCCCTGCTTGTGTTCCTGCTCTCGCTATCTCTCTCTCTGTCAAATAAATAAATAAAAATCTATAAAAAGAAACAAGTTCCCTATGGTCCTTAAACATGTTTCCCTAGCATCTGTAGGGATTTATAATATATAATATGCAACTTGAAGGAAAGTTTGCTAAATGAATATGATATGGAATTGAGGTTATAAAAATAAGAGGACTTTTCAAGCTGGAGTTCTGAGAGACAGAAGTGATCAGTTTAGATATATTTGAGAGATTATTTCAATAAATAGCTGTTATATTTCTCATGGAGCATTAAGTACAAAACACTACTTTTTATTCTATTTGGTCATCTTGTTAGTATATCACAGCTGAAAAAAAAATCCAATAATATAAAATATTCTCCCCAGGGTCAGAGAAACTTCAGTTTTCAGCTCTCAGAGCATAAAATATGTTATTTTTCCTCATTCCATGATTTAAGAAAGCAATAAGGACCCCCCTGGATTAGATATTTCTTGTCAGTAAAAGAATAGCTATTCTAAAAATACTGTCTTGGGCCTTTCATCCTTCCAGTAAGTCATTAACTAAGCAACTTCATCTACTGATTATTATTCCCTAAGTGCCTTGTGCAATGTGCCTGGTAGTGTGCTAAGAAAATAAGAAATTACTCCTTGATTTGATTTGTCATTTTGATAGCATAGATTTCTAGTCCCATAAGAAACACTAATGAAAATAGAACTACTACTAATTTGTTTTAATGATGAAAATTTTGAAGAAAATTTGCTAAACATCCTCAATTTTATGTTCATGAACTTTGACAAAGAAGCACATCAATTATATCCTAAGGATGACTCTTGAGTATTTCTGACTCTCTGTTCTGATTCCCTATCAGTCCCCATTTTTTTTCCTCCTATCTGTGTGATTCAACTACAGTTTCAATGTCTTTAATTGTGGAGAAGTGCTGTCTAATAGAATTTTCTTTGATGACAGAAATATTCTCTATTTGTGCTGTCCAGTAGTGTAGCCACCAGCCATATGTGGCCAATGCATTTTTTGAAATCCAGTTTGAAAAGAATCAACTAGATATGGCAACTGAGAAGTCTTCCTCAACATTTGGCAGAGAAACTCTATGGAGTTAGTGGGGGTAAAAGCATATTGCAGTGGGTTGAGAAGTAAATGGGAGATAAGGAAGTAGAGGCAGTATGCTTACTGGGGATGAGGAGGTAGAGAGTGAGTGCAGTGTAGTAGTTGATTAAGCAGAAAACACACATAATGGAGCTCTACTCCAAAAATCTTTGATCTGGCAGTCATGTGAAAAATGAATGGAGGAGGGAGAAAGCTAGAGTTTACATTCAGCTATTATTGGGGGCAGGGGAAAGGATAAGCTGAGATTTTCTAACATTTAGTGAAGGCAAGTCATAACATGAGAAAAAATTTCAACTCCCCAGGAAGAATGGACATGTTTATTGTCTTTGATGGCACATCTGTTACCCAAGTGCAAATGAAATGGTTAGTTGTAAGATTTGAAATATTTAATTTTTCTCTGAAAAGCTGGAAGAATCCATGATATTACAGAATTAAGGTATTCTGTCATTTCTTTTAATAATAAATGTTATAAGTTCCTACCTAATACTGAGATTAATTTGTCCCAAAAAAGTGCATTCTTGTATTTCTCTATAATTACAGTTGACCCTTGAACAATGCAGGGGTTTAGGGTGCTGACCACCCCCCTCACCCTGGTTGCCCCATGCAGCCAAACATCTGCATATAATTTTTACCTCCCCCAAAATTTAACTACTAAAGCCTACTGTTAACAGGAAGCCTTACTAATACATAAACAGTTGATTAACACATATTTTGTATGTTATGAATATGATATACTGTATTCTTACAATAAAGTAAAATAGAGAAAAGAAAATGTTATTAAGAAAGTCATAGGAAGAGAGAATAGATTTGCAGTACTGTACTGTATTTATTGAAAAAAATCAAGGTTTAAGTGGACCCACACAGTTCAAACCCATGTTGTTCAAGGGTCAACCATACTTCTTAAAGCTAACTTTAGGTTGCAAGTTCTGAAACACTAAAATGTAGTTGCAATGTAAATGTAACTTCAAATTATATGATCTATATTTACATATAAGGATACTAATCAAAAGTTAGAAATGACTGAAATCATAGCATTTTAGAACTTAATGAGTATTCATTGAACTGCATTTTACGGGTGAGGACCATGAGACCTAGAAATAATATATGACTTAGCTAAGTTTACCCAAACAAGATTCGGACCCAGATCTTTAGACTCCAAGCCTGGTGGTGTTTCAAAAAAAGACTGGCTAGATGATGCACCAGGATATTTTTGGTATCTCTATATATTGCAATAAGAGAGAAAATAGAAAATTTCTAACAGCATGCCTCATTGGGGACAGTGAATCCTTTTCTTTACATTTCCACAATTAGTACCATTTCCCCTTGGGCACATTCTCACCATTTGCACTGTGCTTCCCAAATTTTCACTCATTTTTCAAAAGTGTTTGGTAATTATTCCATATGCTATGAAATTTGACCCAAAGAGAAGATGTCTAACTTCCCTACAATTTTTCAAAAAGGTTCCTCCTACTGAAGGTAAGAGAAGATGGTATATTGGTAGTTTAGAGGAAGAACAGTGGTTTTAAGGATTTAATCCTTCATATCATTTCAGTATTCAAATACTGAAATCAAATTTTCAGGATTACCTATAGATAGTAGGTATCTATAATTACTGAAGCAGAAGACACACTGACAGAAGACAAACGCAGACACACCAAAGAATGTATGTGAGCTAATGTTGTGGGCTGCTAATTTAGCCCATGGAAAACCTGGTAATGGTCTAACACATAGATGGACAAAGTTTTTTGTTTCTTGTTGTGTTTTTTTTTTTTTCTGTTTTTGTTTTTTAAGATCCTTTTAACTCCTTTTGGAAACCCTTTAAAGACTAAAAGTCAAATACAGAATGGTATGATATATCCTACTCAGGACATACTGGTCCATTTCTGGAAATAATAACGCTTTCTCAAAATGAAGCCATTTATATTCTTAGCCATGCTCTATTGTGTGCACAGAGTAATTTCTTGAGAGCAATGTTTCCTGTGGCATTTTGCCAAGACTGGCTTTATTTGTTTTTCATTAGGCTTTTCATTATCATGCTGCTATATACCTGGATCATTCTGCCTCTTCTGAGAAGGCCAGGGTAGCTTAAGCATAGGAATGATATCATGAGTAGGTGGAATGTTTTTGCCCAGTGAATGCCCATTTTAAATCTCTAGCTATGGTACCATTTTTATGGCTTTAATCTTTCTAAGAACAATCAATTATCCATTTATAATGTAGTCTGATATTAAATTGTTTATATTCATCTATTCTGTCCCTGTACAGGGAAAGATATTGGTCTCACTTTGTACCATATAGATAGGCCCATCCTCCTTTATTACCTCAGGAGAAGACATCATGATTCACCCCCATTGTCCAAGCCTGGAACTATTGTGTGTTCTGCATTTCTCCATCATTACATGCATTCAGTCACTGAGTCAAACTTCTTGATAGTTTCAAACCCACCCATATCTTTCTATCTCCCATGACCACCACTACCTCAGGCTAAGCCCACATTGTCTCTAGAACAACTGCGGTAGCTCCTAATGGTCTCCATGCTCCCAGGATTGCCCTTTCAAATTCATTCTCTTTTGCTTTAAATATCTGTCAGTACCCATTGCTCTCCATAAATATGTGTTCTGTAATTTCTACTCAGTGTTTTTGTTACACATTAATAAGACAGTTTGATTTGTCCAGAAAAGGAGTGATCTGAATTCTGAACTTCTCTATAGACCCCTCAATTTAAAGAGAAACACTAGCTTACAAGCTACAAAAGACTAAAATTTAGGGACAAAATAAACAATCTATAAATTTCTGTATTAGAATATTAATCAGAGGCCTAAAAAATCATTGAAATCAAAGAATTTTAGGACTAGACTGGTCCTTGGAGATCGTGTGGCTCAACTTTGTCATGTTATAGGTAAGGAAACTGAGGCCCAGCCACTAAATTGATCTAAAATTAAACTAAATTGATCTTTGTAAATTTAGAATCTCATATGTAACTCTTGTTTTTACCATCTATCCATGGCTCCCCGTTATGGTCAGGATGAAGTCTGAATTCCTCAGCCTGGCATACAATGTGCGTATAGTCTGGCTTCGGCTTACCTTGCCAGCCTTACCTTTTGTTCCTCTCTCCAACTCATCCAAGAACCCAGTGCTTCCAAATATGCTATGTTCTTTCTCACCCACAGGACACTGTACATAATTTTTCTTGTGTCCTCCCTCTGTTGAGTGCTGAGTCCTAACCATGCTTCAGATATCCGATCAGACATCATCTCTGCTGAAAACACCACCCAGATCCCCTTGGGGTTCCCAAGCATGTGTCACCATCATAGCGTATTCACAGCATTCTACCTGCCTTTGAAAATCTGTTTCCATCCCTGGACTAGAAAGAATAAAGACAGTTATGGGCAGGGACCTGCAAATTATTCATTGTTGTATCCCCATTATCTTGATCAGATGTCTGGCATTCAGTATTTTAATATTAATTATTAATTCCCAATTTTAACTAGCCTAGTATATTTCAATTTTTTAATCAGTCCTCCTCTCACAATCTGTTTTCAAGGGAAGAAAAAACTGATTCATTCATGTCAACGTATAGGTAGATCACTGAAGATCCTAAAGGGCAACTCTTCTCAGAAGCATTTACATTTTTAGGGGAACAGAGTTTTAGGTCACAGGAACGAATCCCCAATGCAGATAACCCAACCATAAATAGTGAGCCATAAGAGCATTTCTGAGAGGAAGGAAGCTTTCCCAGAACCTTCAACTCAGTCACATAGGTGACCTCCTACTTGCCCTCACCCTCATAGAAGAATGACTCTGTTTTTGTTTGTAAAAATCAGCTCACTTGTTGGTTATTTTTCTCTGCATTAAATAAATCATTATTTACCCATAGTAAAAATACGTAATTTAACTTGTAACATTTCTGGGTTTGTTTCAGGGAAGCAATGTTATGGAAGATCAGGATTTGTTGGAAATTGGAATCCTTAATTCTGGGCACAGACAAAGAATTCTACAGGCAATCCAGCTTCTTCCAAAGGTAAGCAATGCTTTCCTAGCCTGGCCCTATGTACAGCAGTCTTCAGTCCAGATGTGAAAGGGCTGTTAGTACTTAGGACACCATCTCTACATATTGTTTAAACTCCCCAAAGCAATTCTTCTTAGGTCTGAAATGTTCAGACTCACAAGACTACTGTGGGCCAAACTTGGCTTTAGGTGGATGAGAAGGATGTCATACAGGAAACACCACTGACCAGCAGGGCGCCTTCAGGGGTTCTCTTCAGTGCGAGTCCTTATATTGGTACAAACATCAGTCCACGCCCCTCAGGTGACAGCTCAGGTACAAGAAGACAAGATCAATATTGGGTGGGTGTGGGAATGTTCCTGAATTAGAAGCCTCATGCCCCCGAGAGGCATTATCTCTTGTACAACTCCATAGACTTAGGAACCTGCCTAATTACAAGAGTTATCACTCAAGGAAGACCAAAGTATCACATCCCCATCAGGTATTTATAGTTAATGTATAAATTCTCCCAGTCTAAATGCAGTTTGCCAACCAACGTGTCCTTTTAACTGTAAGCACTATGTTACCTAGCAACAGAGTTGACCTTCTGTTTCCAGATAAGATTTCATAGGAGCCTAAAGCAAGAGGTAGGATCTGAGCACTGGTCTTCAAGATAATGTAGGACTTTAACTGATAAGGAAAAGGAAAGCATTTCAGGGATCAGCAGAAATCATATAAATATAAATATAGATTGCCAAAAGTATTAGGGGAATAGTGATACTGTGTGATTTAAAATGCCATGAGATTTGCCCAACAATGTGAATGTCCTTAATCATTGCCACTAAATTATACACTTAAAAATGGTTAAGGTGGTAAATTTTATGTTTTGTTATTTTGCCACAGTTTTTTAAATAATTTAAAAAAAAAAAAAAAATCCAGTGTGATTAAACAATTAGAGAGTATAGTCAGAGATAAAGCAGAAAAAGTAGGTTGGGTCGGTCTATGTCAGGCTAAGGAATTTGAAATTTGTTCTATAGGCTCTGGGGAACAGACATGACTGGACTGCTTTAGGCCAGTCAATTTTGGAGGCAGTATACAATAGACATGAGAAGGAGGGAAAGTTGAAGTAGGGTCAACCAGCTGGGAAAAGATTCAGTGGGCAAGACTGAAAGCAGATGAACAGTTAGACTTGCACCTAAATGTGTGAACTTACCATATATTTTGTATTCTCCTCTGCTCTTTTCCTTTCTAATGAGGCTATAATTTCTCCTTAGAACGAGAAAGATAAATATTAACCACTATTTCTAAGGAAGTGATCTGATGAAATTTGCCAACTGACAGTGAACTGAGTGTCTACTGATAGAAGCTTAACACTTTTGCAAATTCAAGGAGAGTTACGCATACAAAGGAGTTTGATCATACAGTTTTCTACAGTAAAAGGAAAAGAATAAAGTGGCCTTAGAACTAATTCCAGAAGTAATTCTTATAAGCGTATTGTTCCCCTCACTACTTTTGTATCTTAAAATATTATTTCCTCAGCAAGTTTGCTCCTCATTGTCTGCAAGGACTTCTACACTGCTGTACCCTCAACACCGAGCTCAGTGTGCAGCCCATGGTAGGCACTCAATAAATCAATAAGTGACTACCCCCGTGTCACAAGCCTGCCTGTCAAGTTCAGCTCAAATAGTTCCATATCACTTCCTTTATGAAACTTCCCCTAAATGGAACCACTTCTCTCACCTTGGTAATTATCACCCTAGTCCAAACCAACCACCATTAACTGGACTGCCACAATAGGTTCTACTATCATCTCTAGGTTAGACTACTGGAGTCAATTTCTCATTGGTTCTCTCTAGCTTGGATAATTCATAGATACCTAATCTCTGTCCTAGTTACCTTTCTTATCACTCTACATTTGAATTTCACACAGCATCCAGAATGATCCTTCTCAAATGTAAATCAGATCACGCACACTCTGTTCAAAATCTCCAATGGAGGGTGCCTGGGTGGCTCAGATGGTTGGGCATCTGCCTTCGGCTCAGGTTATGATCCCGGGGTCCTGGAATTGAGGCCCGCATTCGGGCTCCCTGCTCAGCGGGGAGACTGCTTCTCCCTCTGCCTCTCTCTCTCCATCTCTCATGAATAAATAAATAAATAATCTTAAAGAAAATAAAAATAAAATAAAATAAAATCTCCAATGGATTCCTTCTCACTTAGAATAAAATCTTTATCACAGCCTACAGAAGTCAATAGGCTCTGGCCCCTTCCCACCTTCATGGCCTCATCTCTCACTCTCCCATTTTCCTCAACTCTAGTTATATGGTTTCTTTTTGTTCCAGAATATACCAAGCTCATTTTTGCCTCAAGGCCTTTCCATACTGGTCTCTTTGCCTAGAAAGTCTTTTATTCAAATTTTCATACCCTTGTTCCTATACATCATCAAATCTCTACTCAGCTGCTGTCTCCTCACCCAGGCCTTGGTGACCTCAAAGTCACACACATATACTATCACTGTCCTTCATATTACCCCACTTTAGTTTCTCCGTGGCACTTATGGCTACCTGAAGTTAGATTATTTATGTGTTTGTTTTTTCCTTATTTTTCACCTCTCCCCCAAGATGCAGGGTCCATAAGCTCAGGGACCTTGACTATCTTGTTCCTTCCTATATACCCAGCCCCTATAGCAGTGCCAGTCACATCATAGGTGGTCAAAAATGTTTGTAGAAGGCAGTAATACACTGCTGTCTCTTTCCTTTGAGATTTGATAGCTCTGCCTATTCTGAAGGTACTAATAATGCTCTACCACTCTTGCCTTAGAAACATCCTGAAGGCAGAGACAGTGTCACATCCATCCTTGAATTTCCCAATGTGCTTAGCTCAATACATGCACATTTAAAGAATAAAAGAATGAGCGACTGAATGAATATTTTCCTCTCGTTATTCAAATATACATTTTTTTTTCAAATCGAAGAGTGCCTCAATCTTAAGATATATCCGTAATTGTGTATATGCCATTTGATAATGAGAACAAAAGAACCTGAACTCGGAATTATTTGGAGAACAAATGGAGTGTTTATTTTTAAGACAGAATATCATTCCCATTAGAGAAAACAATATAACAGAAACAATACAAAATTAAGCTTTTATCAAGAGGCTGATGTGAAAGTGCTTACTATGCACCCAAATGAGTAGAGAATATGTAAAAACATCCAAACACGTGTTCATCAGCACAAACAGAATGTTATAATGCTACAAATTGATGCTTTGCCTTCTTAGGTAATGAGCCCAATCTTCAGATGGTTAATAGTGTAATTTTACTGCCAGCACATTCATTTGCATTCACTCTAACTTTGCAGTGCCGCAAAAGGGACACCGTGTCTCTTTGTTTTGTTTATGCAATTTTAGTCTTCAGAATATCTGTGTTCTTCATCTGTCATGAAAAATATTCCATGATTGCTACCTGAAATCCTTTAATTAACATATTGTGTTTTGGAATCCCTGAGATTGTTCCTAAACAGAGAAAAGGTGGTTTGCTAAATGCAATCTTGATCTGTTAGCACACTTCAAAGCATGTTTTTCATGCTTTATTTGTATTTGTTGTTTCAAGTTTCAAAGACAAAAGTTTATTCCTTTGGTAAGAATAGTTATTCTGTAATATGCCCTTTATAATATTGAAATATTCACCAATGCAAAGGTCTGCATGTTCTCAAGTACATTTGATAAATCAAACTCATGGAATGTATTGATGTATTTTTTTTACTTTTTTATTGTTATGTTAATCACCATACATTACATCATTAGTTTTTGATGTAGTGTTCCATGATTCATTGTTTGTGCATAACACCCAGTGCTCCATGCGGTACGTGCCCTCTTTAATACCCAACACCAGGCTAACCCATCCCCC